>NC_041393.1:5934063-5972007 GCF_002162155.2 Triticum dicoccoides | reverse complement strand
CCCCGAGCCCCGCCTCCCCCGCGAGCGCCGCCTCCCTCCCATCCCACCGCCGACGACCGCACGGGGTGCAGTACAAGGTGGAGGACGGGATCCGTCTGTTGCTTCCGACTGCCGCCTCCGTCGACGAGCCGGGCAGCCACACGCGCCCAGCTCCGCCACCGCCGCCGCCTCCTCGTTTGCGTCGCTGGTGCCGCCGGAGGACGACGTCTGCTCCGTCTGCCACGACCGCTTCCGGATCCCCTGCCAGGCCAACTGCTCCCACTGGTTCTGTGGTTCGTTCCCCACTCCTCCCTCCTCCCTCCCCCGATCCATCTCCACTGGCTAAGTTAGTGTACTCTGGCTTAGCAATACAGTATATGTGTGTGCTGTTAATGTTGCTGCCGGTGCTTGGGTGACTTGGGTGTTCAGAAGTGAGGAAAAAGCAAAGTTGGTTTGTAGGCTTGAGACTTGAGACTAATCTTCTTGTGTTTGTTTCAGTTTCAATTCAACAAAGCTGCAACCAAGTCAAAGAAAGGATCGGCGGTTTCAAGTTTCACAAGTACTCCGTAGCCAAGCACAAGCCTAAAGTTTGCTCTAGTGCATACATTTGGTCAATTAGGAATAGACTGCACAACAATTAGGAACACTGAAAGTGGCATCTTGCATGGCACAAGAGTGAATCTGTCTGTACATGTTTCTTTGTTTTCTTGGTACAGATTAAATTAGGAAGCATCATAAATCAAACCAACTCTGGAATATGTATGTGCTTAGTTAAATTGCCTGCCTGTTGATGGTCAAGGGTTATTTTGCAATTTAACCTTTGTGTTTTGAGCTGCAACAAATTAACAGTTCAGTTTATGGAAAAGCTATTGATGTTGGCGCTGGTGGTTGGGGTGACTGAGAGCCCGAGCATACTTATTGAACATTTTTTTCCTTTGATTAAGAATTAATTCAAACCGCAACCAAGTTGATTGGACTTTCTAGGAAGATTGACAGTTCAAGTTTCAAGTTGATTGGACAATTCTGTTCGAGCTCGATTTTTTCATAGATAATGCACGAATCGTGGTGCAAAGTGCGGGGATGGAATTCTGTTAGGAAGTATGACTTCTTGTTTATCATTTTGCAGATTTGATTTAATTCACGGAAGCTTGCATGGATGGAGTGCTTCTTTTCCATTTGTGTTTTTATTTTGTATTAATGTGAAACTTTTGTGAATTGATGGATAACGGTGTTGGATGAACAATGTGAAACTTTTGTAATATGTAACGATGGAACTATGTGTTGGCTATGTATGTATATATGATGGAACTTGTGTGTTGGCTATGATTGTTATATGGATGCTTGTTGTATATATATATGTGTTGGATATTTCATATGTGAAATAGTGACCTGAGATTAAGAAAAAACAAAAAAAATTTAAAAAATTGTTACTAATGGCGCACTAGCATGTGGTGCGCCATTAGTATAGCAGACACTAGTGGCGCACTGTGGGCAAAACTAATGGCGCACTGCATGGTGCGCCATTAGTAAAAAATACTAGTGGCATGATACTAATGGCGCACCGGTAGTGCGCCATTAGTAGGCAAAACCGGTGCGCCATTAGTAGGCCTTTTCCTAGTAGTGACATGATCATTGCCTAGATATACTCATAACTATGCTTAATTGTCAATTGCTCAACAGTAATTTGTTCACCCACCGTAGAATATCTATGCTCTTGAGAGAAGCCACTAGTGAAACCTATGGCCCCCGGGTCTATTCTCATCATATCAATCTCTATCACTTTATTTACTTGCTTTGTTTTTACTTTGCCTTTTACTTTTTACTTTGCATCTATCTATCAAAAATACCAAAAAAATTATCTCTATCATATCTCACTCTCGTAAGTGAGCGTGAAGGGATTGACAACCCCTAAGTGTTGGTTGCGAGTTGCTATCGCTTTGTGTAGGTACGAGGGACTTGTGCGTGGTCTCCTACTGGATTGATACCTTGGTTCTCAAAAACTGAGGGAAATACTTATGATACTTTGCTGCATCATCCTCTCATCTTCGGGGAAATCCAATGCAGTGCTCAAGAGGTAGCAGCTACTGCTATACCTCGTTAGCAGTAGCGCTTTCCTATAGTAAGCGCTACTGATAGTACTAAGTAGCAATAGCGCTTCTTCTGAAAAGCGCTGCTGCTAACTTTTCCTGTATTTTAAAAATAAAACTTCTTTTCGTTGTGGTTTTATATACAATACTTTCATCATATGATTTTATGACCATGATTAGTTATTATATATAACAGTGGGTCAAATGAACGTGGAGTAGATTCAAGTGGAGGCAACATGTGGTGCATGTCGAAAGTACTACTAATCCAAACTTGATCTAGTTTGGATTAGTAGTACTTTCAATGTGCACCACATGTTGCCTCCACTTGAATCTAATCCATGTTCATTTCACCTACTGATGTATGTATAATAACTCATCATGCTCATATAACAACTTAGCATCATGCATCATCAATCATAATAATAAATAACTCATCATTGGTATCATAATAACAAGTCACACTCATCATCATCGATCATACAACTTCTACTCAATACCACATCATCATCATAGTCATCTAACCAATCCTACTTAGTTGTTCTTAGCACATGATCATGAGTATTAGCTAGGACCTGCTACCTTCTCCTAGGTAAAATAGCATAAAAGAAGTTAGCCCCTGACTCTCTATTATGGAGAATGGAGATTATCTTGTCTCCAATTCTTGCCTTTCGAACAATCTTGCTTCCAAGAACCTCCTTACGATTGTCCATACATTTTTCCATCTTTGATTACCATGTGTTCACCGGTTTTAGAAATCCGATATGTACAGGTGAGACTCGTATGATGACCTGTCTGTATGTTCAAAACATCAAGGTGACCATTTTGATACATCAAATGAGGCACACAATCCATCAGGATTTTTTGTTGAAAAACATAGTAATAACTTTCTAGTTAGCAATGTAGTTCAGTTTTAGAAATATGCAAAAGATGCATGGATGTCGTAATAGCTAAAAAATCTTACCAGGGTATCTCCATGGAAGTTATCGTGGTTCAACACGTGCACTAGTGGCACATGATGTCCACTACACAACCTTCTTCTTGTAGACGTTGTTGGGCCTGCAAGTGCACAGGTTTGTAGGACAGTAGCAAATTTCCCTCAAGTGGATGACCTAAGGTTTATCAATCCATGGGAGGCGTAGGATGAAGATGGTCTCTCTCAAACAACCCTGCAACCAAATAACAAAGAGTCTCTTGTGTCCCCAACACACCCAATACAATGGTAAATTGTATAGGTGCACTAGTTCGGCGAAGAGATGGTGATACAAGTGCAAATAGATAGTAGATAAAGGTATTTGTAATCTGAAAATATAAAAAACAGCAAGGTAACTAATGATAAAAGTGAGCGTAAACGGTATTGCAATGATAGGAAACAAGGCCTAGGGTTCATACTTTCACTAGTGCAAGTTCTCTCAACAATAATAACATACTTGGATCATATAACTATCCCTCAACATGCAACAAAGAGTCACTCCAAAGCCACTAATAGCGGAGAACAAACGTAGAGATTATGGTAGGGTACGAAACCACCTCAAAGTTATTCTTTCGGATCAATCTATTCAAGAGTTCGTACTAGAATAACACCTTAAGACACAAATCAACCAAAACCCTAATGTCACCTAGATACTCCATTGTCACCTCAAGTATCCATGGGCATGATTATATGATATGCATCACACAATCTCAAATTCATCCAACCAACACAAAGTACTTCAAAGAGTGCCCCATAGTTTCTACCGGAGAGTCAAGAAAACGTGTGCCAACACCTATGCATAGGTTCACGGGCGGAACCCGCAAGTTGGTCACCAAAACATACATCAAGTGGCACGTGATATCCCATTGTCACCACAGATAAACACGGCAAGACATACATCAAGTGTTCTCAAACAAAAGACTCAATCCGATAAGATAACTTCAAGAGGGAAACTCAATTCATCACAAGCGAGTAGAGGGGGAGAAACATCATAAGATCCAACTATAATAGCAAAGCTCGCGATACATCAAGATCGTGCCATAGAGAGAACACGAGAACGAGAGATCAAACACATAGCTACTGGTACATACCCTTAGCCCCGAGGGTGAACTACTCCCTCCTAGTCATGGATAGCGCCGGGATGATGAAGATGACAACCGGTGATGGGTTCCCCCTCCGGCAGGGTGCCGGAACGGGCTCCCGAGAGGTTTTTGGTGGCTACAGAGGCTTGCGGCGGCGGAACTCCCGATCTATCTTGATATTCGATGTTTTTAGGGTACGTAGGCTTATATAGGCGAAAGAATTCGGTCGGGAGGTGCTTGAGGGGCCCACGAGATAGGGGGGCGCGCCCTACAGGGGGGTGCCCTCCTATCTCGTGGCTGCCTCGAGGATCTTCTTACATGAACTCCAAGTCTCCAGTATCATATTCTTCCAAAAAATCACGCTGCCGAAGGTTTCATTCCGTTTGGACTCCATTTGATATTCCTTTTCTTCGAAATACTGAAACAGGCAATAAAACAGCAATATGGGCTGGGCCTCCGGTTAATAGGTTAGTCCCAAAAATGATATAAATGTGTATAATACAGCCCATAAACATCCAAAAGGGGTAATATAATAGCATGGAACAATCAAAAATTATAGATACGTTGGAGACGGATCAAGCATCCCCAAGCTTAATTCATGCTCGTCCTCGAGTAGGTAAATGATAAAAACAGAATTTTTGATGTGGAATGCTACCTAGCATAATTCTCAATGTAATTTTCTTTATTGTGGCATGAATGTTCAGATCCAAATGATTCAAAATAAAAGCTTATAAAACATAAAAATAATAATGCTTCAAAGCATACTATAATCTTGTCCTATCAAAATAGCATAGCCAAAGAAAGCCTACAAAATCATATAGTTAGGCCATGCTTCATTTTCATTACACAAAATACTCCATCATGCACAACCCCGATGACGAGCCGAGCAATTGTTTCATACTTTTTAACGCGCTTCAGATTTTTCAACTCTTACGCAATACATGAGCGCAAGCCATGGACATAGCACTATGGTGGTATATGGTGATGGTTATGAGGACAAAAAGAGGGAGAAGATAGTCTCACATCAACTAGGCGTATTAACGGGCTATATGGAGATGCCCATTAATAGATATCAATGTGAGTGAGTAAGGATTGCCATGCAACGGATGCACTAGAGCTATAAATATATGAAAGCTCACAAGAGAAACTAAGTGGGTGTGCATCCAACTTGCTTGCTCACAAAGACCTAGGGCATTTTGAGGAAGCCCATCATTGGAATATACAAGCCAAGTTCTATAATGAAAAATTCCCACTAGTGTATGAAAGTGACAACATAGGAGACTCTCTATCAAGAAGATCATGTGCTACTTTGAAGCACAAGTGTGGAAAAAGAGATAGTAGCATTATCCCTTCTCTCTTTTTCTCTCATTTTTTTATTTTTCTCTTTTTTTTATTATTTTTCCTTTTTTTTATTTTGGCCTTTCTTTCTTTTTTTTATTTTTTTTATTTTTGTAAAGTCCGAAGTCTCATCCCGACTTGTGGGGGAATCATAGTCTCCATCATCCTTTCCTCACTAGGACAATGCTCTAATAATGAAGATCATCACACTTTTATGGATTTACAACTCAAAAAAAATTACAACTCGAAGCTAGAACAAGATATTACTCTATATGAATGCCTCCACGGTGTACCGGGATATGCAATGAATCAAGAGCGACATGTATGAAAATTATGAAGGTGGCTTTGCCACAAATACAATGTCAACTACATGATCATGCAAAGAGCAATATGACAATGATGAAACGTGTCATAACAAACGGAACGGTGGAAAGTTGCATGGCAATATATGTCGGAATGCCTATGGAAATGCCATAATAGGTAGGTATGGTGGCTGTTTTGAGGAAGGTAAATAATGGGTTCAATACCGGCGAAAGTTGCACGGTAATAAGAGAGTCTAGCAAAGTGGAAGGATGAGTGTGCGTATATCCATGGACTCACATTAGTCATGAAGAACTCATATAGTTATTGAAAAAGTCTACTTAGCCCTCGAAGCAAAGTACTACTACGCATGCCCCAAGAGGGATAAATTGGTAGGAAAATACCATCGCTCGTCCCCGACTGCCACTCATAAGGAAGACAATCAAAAGAGCACCTCATGCAACAAATTTGTCACACAACTTTTACCATACGTGCATGCTACGGGACTTGCCAACTTCAACAAAAGTATTTCTCAATTTCATAATTATCCACTAGCATGACCCTAACATTACTACCTTTATATTTCAAAACAATTATCAAGCAACAAATGGATCATAGCATCCAATTCACTTCCTATGATAGTTTTTATTATACCCAACTTGGATGGTCATCATTCTAGGACCAAATTTGTAATCATAGCAAATACCATGCTGTTCTAAAAGACTCTCAAAATAATATAAGTGAAGCATGAGAGACTAGAAATTTCTTCAAAATATAACCACCGCCGTGCTCTACAAGATATAAGTGAAGTACTAGAGCAAATGACAAACTACTCCGAACAATATAAGTGAAGATCAATGAGCAGTCAAATAATTGTGCAACTATGTGAAGACTCTCTAACATTAAGGAATTTCAGATCTTGGTATTGTATTCAAGCAGCAAGCAAAACAAAATAAAATGACATTGCAAGGATAGCACAACTCATGTGAAGAAGCAAAAACTTAGGCTCAACTGATACTAACCGATAGTGGTTGAAGAAGAAAGGTGGGATGCCTACCGGGGCATCCCCAAGCTTAGATGCTTGAGACTTCTTGAAATATTATATTGGGGTGCCTTGGGCATCCCCAAGCTTGAACTTTTATGTCTCCTTAATTTCCCTCATACCATGCTTTCTCTTTTTATCAAAAGCTTCATCCACACCAAACTCAACAAGAACTCGTGAGATAGGTTAGTATAAACCAATGCAAAATCTTATCATTCTCTACTGTAACAAATCACTACAATTATTATTCAACATTGCATACTAAATGCCTCTGCATATTTAATACTCCTATCCTCAAATAGACATTAAACAAGCAAACATATGCAAACAATGCAAACATAACAGCAATCTGCCAAAACAGTACAGTCTGTAAAGAATGCAAGATTCATCAAACTTCCCTAACTCCAAAAATTATGAGAAAAATACTACGCTGTAGAAGATTTATCAGATCTCAATATGCAAAAAGTTTCAATATTATACCATTCTCTGACTTTTCTAGGGAATTTTTGCAACAGCGGTAAACTTTCTATTTTCAAACAGCAACATGTATACTAGCAAAATAAGCATGGCAAAGGCTATCCTTGACTTTTTTATTGAAACTAAAGATGCAAAACTTTATTCTAAATAACAGCAAGCAAATACTAACAAAAAAATGACACTCCAAGCAAAACACATATCATGTGGTAAATAAAAATATAGCACCAAGTAAAGTTACTGATGAACGAAGACGAAAGAGGGGATGCCTTCCGGGGCATCCCCAAGCTTAGGCTCTTGGTTGTCCTTGAATATTACCTTGGGGTGCCTTGGGCATCCCCAAGCTTAGGCTCTTGCCACTCCTTATTCCATAGTCCATCGAATCTTTACCCAAAACTTGAAAACTTCACCACACAAAAATCAACAGAAAACTCGTAAGCTCCTTTAGTATAAGAAAATAAAACCACCACTTAGGTACTGTAATGAACTCATTCTAAATTCATATTGGTGTAATATCTACTGTATTGCAACTTATCTATGGTTCATACTGTTGGAAATATGCCCTAGAGGCAATAATAAAAGTTTTATTATTATATTTCTTTGTTCATGACGATTGTCTTTTATTCATGCTATAACTGTATTATCCGGAAATCGTAATACACGTGTGAATACATAGACCATAACATGTCCCTAGTGAGCCTCTAGTTGACTAGCTCGTTGATCAACTGATAGTCATGGTTTCCTGGCTATGGACATTGGATGTCGTTGATAACGGGATCACATCATTAGGAGAATGATGTGATGGACAAGACCCAATCCTAAGCATAGCACAAGATTGTGTAGTTCGTTTGCTAGAGCTTTTTCTATGTCAAGTATCTCTTCCTTAGACCATGAGATCGTGTAACTCCCGGATACCGTAAGAGTGCTTTGGGTGTACCAAACGTCACAATGTAACTGGGTGATTATAAAGGTGCACTACTGGTATCTCCGAAAGTGTCTGTTGGGTTGACACGGATCGAGACTGGGATTTGTCACTCCGTATGACGGAGAGGTATCTCTGGGCCCACTCGGTAATGCATCATCATAATGAGCTCAAAGTGACCAAGTGGTTGATCACGGGATCATGCATTACGGTACGAGTAAAGTGACTTGCCGGTAACGAGACTGAACAAGGTATTGGGATACCGACGATCGGGTCTCGGGCAAGTAACGTACCGATTGACAAAGGGAATTGTATACGGGGTTGTCTAATCCTCGACATCGTGGTTCATCCGATGACATCATCGAGGAGCATGTGGGAGCCAACATGGGTATCCAGATCCCGCTGTTGGTTATTGACCGGAGAGTCGTCTCGGTCATGTCTGCATGTCTCCCGAACCCGTAGGGTCTACACACTTAAGGTTCGGTGATGCTAGGGTTATTAGGAAGACTTGTATGTGATTAACGAAAGTTGTTCGGAGTCCCGGATGAGATCCCGGATGTCACGAGGAGTTCCGGAATGGTCCGGAGGTGAAGATTTATATATGGGAAGTTGTCATACGGACACCGGAAGAATTCTGGGTCATATCGGTATTGTACGGGGGCCACCGGAGGGGTTCCGGGGGTCCACCGGGAGGGGCCACCCCTCTCGGAGGGCCACATGGGCCGCAAGGGGCAGGGAGCCAGCCCCTGGAGGGCTGGGCGCCCCACCCCACCTTGGGCCCATGCGCCTAGGGTTGGGGGGGGGGAAACCCTGAAGGGGGCGCCCCCCTTGCTTGGGGGGCAAGTCCCCCCTCCCTGGCCGCCGCCCCCCTCTAGATCCCATCTAGAGGGGCCGGCCCCCCTTGCCCCTTCCCCTATAAATAGAGGGGCGAGGGGAGGGCTGCTGGACACAACTCAAGGCACAGCCCCTCCCCTCCCCAACACCTCTCCTCCTCCGTACGTGCTTGGCGAAGCCCTGTCGGAGTACTGCTGCACCAGCAACACCACGCCGTCGTGCTGCCGTTGGAGCAATCTTCCTCAACCTCTCCTTCCTCCTTGCTGGATCAAGACGGAGGAGACGTCGTCCGTCCCGTATGTGTGTTGAACGCGGAGGTGCTGTCCGTTTAGCACTTGGTCATCGGTGATCCGAATCACGGCGAGTACGACTCCATCATCACCACCCCCTTGAACGCTTCCTTACTCGATCTACAAGTGGTATGTAGATGCAAACTCACTCCCTTGACTCGTTGCTTAGATGAACTCATAGATGGATCTTGGTGAAACCGTAGGAAAAATTTTAATTTTCTGCAACGTTCCCCAACAGTGGCATCATGAGCTAGGTCTATGCATAGTTCTCTATTGCACGAGTAGAACACAATTTTGTTGTGGGCGTAGATCTTGTCAACTTGCTTGCCGCTACTAGTCTTATCTTGCTTCAGCGGTATTGTGGGATGAAGCGGCCCGGACCAACCTTACGCGTACGCTTACGTGAGACCGGTTCCACCGACTGACATGCACTTGTTGCATAAGGTGGCTGGCGGGTGTCTGTCTCTCCCACTTTAGTTGGAGCGGATTCGATGAAAAGGGTCCTTATGAAGGGTAAATAGAAGTTGACAAAATCACGTTGTGGTTATTCGTAGGTAAGAAAACGTTCTTGCTAGAACCCAATTGCAGCCACGTAAAAGATGCAACAACAACGTTCTAACTTGTTTTTGCAGCAATTGTCATGTGATGTGATATGGCCAGAAGTTGTGATGAATGATGAATGATATATTGTGATGTATGAGATCATGTTCTTGTAATAGGAATCACGACTTGCATGTCGATGAGTATGACAACCGGCAGGAGCCATAGGAGTTGTCTTTATTTTTGTATGACCTGCGTGTCATTGAAGAACGCCATGTAACTTACTTTACTTTATTGCTAAACGCGTTAGCCATAGAAGTAGAAGTAGTCGTTGGCGTGACAACTTCATGAAGACACGATGATGGAGATCATGATGATGGAGATCATGGTGTCATGCCGGTGACAAGATGATCATGGAGCCCCGAAGATGGAGATCAATGGAGCTATATGATATTGGCCATATCATGTCACTACTATATAATTGCATGTGATGTTTATTATGTTTATGCATCTTGTTTACTTAGAACGACGGTAGTAAATAAGATGATCCCTTATAATAATTTCAAGAAGTGTTCTCCCCTAACTGTGCACCGTTGCTAAAGTTCGTCGCTTCTAAGCACCACGTGATGATCGGGTGTGATGGATTCTTACGTTCACATACAACGGGTGTAAGACAGATTTACACACCCGAAACACTTAGGGTTAACTTGACGAGCCTAGCATGTACAGACATGGCCTCGGAACACGGAGACCGAAAGGTCGAACACGAGTCGTATGGAAGATACGATCAACATGAGAATGTTCACCGACGATGACTAGTCCATCTCACGTGATGATCGGACACGGCCTAGTCGACTCGGATCGTGTAACACTTAGATGACTAGAGGGATGTCTAATCTGAGTGGGAGTTCATTATAATAATTTGATTAGATGAACTTAATTATCATGAACTTAGTCTAAAACCTTTGCAAAATATGTCTTGTAGATCAAATGGCCAATGCTCATGTCAACATGAACTTCAACGCGTTCCTAGAGAAAACCAAGCTGAAAGATGATGGCAGCAACTATACGGACTGGGTCCGGAACCTGAGGATCATCCTCATAGCTGCCAGGAAACAATATGTCCTAGAAGGACCGCTAGGTGACGCTACCGTCCGAGAGAACCAAGACATTATGAATGCTTGGCACACTCGTGCTGATGATTACTCCCTCGTTCAGTGCGGCATGCTTTACAGCTTAGAACCGGGGCTCCAAAAGCATTTTGAGCAACACGGAGCATATGAGATGTTCGAGGAGCTGAAACTAGTTTTCCAAGCTCATGCCCGGGTCGAGAGATATGATGTCTCCGACAAGTTCTATAGTTGTAAGATGGAGGAAAATAGTTCTGTCAGTGAGCACATACTCAAGATGTCTGGGTTGCACAACCGTATGACCCAGCTGAATATTAACCTCCCTGATGAGGTGGTCATTGACAGAATCCTTCAGTCGCTCCCACCAAGCTACAAGAGCTTTGTGATGAACTACAATATGCAGGGGATGGTGAAGACCATTCCTGAAGTACTTTCAATGCTGAAGTCAGCAGAGGTTGAGATCAAGAAAGAACATCAAGTGTTGATGGTCAATAAGACCACTAAGTTCAAGAAGGGCAAGGGCAAGAAGAACTTCAAGAAGGACGGCAAGGATGTTGCCGCGCCTGGTAAGCCAGTTACCGGGAAGAAGTCAAAGAGTGGACCCAAGCCTGAGACTGAGTGCTTTTATTGCAAGGGGAAGGGTCACTGGAAGCGGAACTGCCCCAAATACTTAGCGGATAAGAAGGCCGGCAACACTAAAGGTATATTTGATATACATGTAATTGATGTGTACCTTACCAGTACTCGTAGTAACTCCTGGGTATTTGATACCGGTGCCATTGCTCATATTTGTAACTCACAGCAGGAGCTGCGGAATAAGCGGAGACTGGCGAAGGATGAGGTGAGGATGGGCGCCGGAATGGTTCCAAGGTCGATGTGATCGCCGTCGACAAGCTACCTCTACATTTACCTACGGGATTAGTTATGAACCTCAATAATTGTTATTTGGTGCCAATTTTGAGCATGAACATTGTATCTGGATCTCGTTTGATACGAGATGGCTACTCATTTAAATCCGAGAATCATGGTTGTTCTATTTATATGAGAGATATGTTTTATGGTCATGCCCCGATGGTCAATGGTTTATTCTTAATGAATCTCGAGCGTAATGTTACACATATTCATAGCATGAATACCAAAAGATGTAAAGTTGATAACGATAGTCCCACATACTTGTGGCACTGCCGCCTTGGTCACATTGGTGTCAAGCGCATGAAGAAGCTCCATGCTGATGGACTTTTGGAGTCTCTAGATTATGAATCATTTGACACATGCGAACCATGCCTCATGGGCAAGATGACCAAGACTCCGTTCTCCGGAACAATGGAGCGAGCAACCAACTTGTTGGAAATCAAACATTCCGATGTGTGCGGTCCAATAAGCGTTGAGGCTCGCGGAGGATATCGTTATGTTCTCACTCTCACTAATGACTTGAGTAGATATGGGTATGTCTACTTAATGAAACACAAGTCTGAGACCTTTGAAAAGTTCAAGGAATTTCAGAATGAGGTAGAGAATCATCGTGACCGAAAGATAAAATTCCTACGATCAGATCGTGGAGGAGAATACTTAAGTCACGAATTTGGTACACACTTAAGGAAATGTGGAATCGTTTCACAACTCACGCCGCCTGGAACACCTCAGCGTAACGGTGTGTCCGAACGTCGTAATCGCACTCTATTGGATATGGTGCGGTCTATGATGTCTCTTACCGATTTACCGCTATCATTTTGGGGATACGCTCTAGAGACAGCTACATTCACTTTAAATAGGGCACCGTCTAAATCCGTTGAGACGACACCATATGAATTATGGTTTGGGAAGAAACCTAAGCTGTCGTTTCTAAAAGTTTGGGGATGCGATGCTTATGTCAAGAAACTTCAACCTGAAAAGCTCGAACCCAAGTCGGAAAAATGTGTCTTCATAGGATACCCTAAGGAAACCGTTGGGTATACCTTCTACTTAAGATCCGAGGGCAAGATCTTTGTTGCCAAGAACGGACCCTTTTTGGAAAAAGAGTTTCTCTCGAAAGAAGTAAGTGGGAGGAAAGTAGAACTCGATGAAGTACTACCTCTTGAACGGGATAGTAGTGCAGCTCAGGAAAATGTTCCTGTGATGCCTACACCTACTGAAGAGGAAAATAATGATGATGACCAAGGTACTTCGGATCAAGTTGCTACTGAACTTCGTAGGTCCACAAGGACACGTTCCACACCAGAGTGGTACGGCAACCCCGTCTTGGAAATCATGTTGTTAGACAACGGTGAACCTTCGAACTATGAAGAAGCGATGGCGGGCCCAGATTCCAACAAATGGCTTGAAGCCATGAAATCCGAGATAGAATCCATGTATGAAAACAAAGTATGGACTTTGACAGACTTGCCCGATGATCGGCGAGCAATAGAAAACAAATCGATCTTTAAGAAGAAGACGGACGCGGATGGAAATGTTACCATCTATAAAGCTCGACTTGTCGCTAAGGGTTATCGACAAGTTCAAGGGATTGACTACGACGAGACATTCTCTCTCGTAGCGAAGCTGAAGTCCGTCCGAATCATGTTAGCAATTGCCGCATACTATGATTATGAGATATGGCAGATGGACGTCAAAACGGCATTCCTTAACGGACATCTTAAGGAAGAACTGTATATGATGCAGCCAGAAGGTTTTGTCGATCCTAAGAACGCTAACAAAGTATGCAAGCTCCAGCGATCCATTTATGGGCTGGTGCAAGCATCTCGGAGTTGGAACATTCGCTTTGATGAGATGATCAAAGCGTTTGGGTTTATGCAGACTTATGGAGAAGCCTGCGTTTACAAGAAAGTGAGTGGGAGCTCTGTAGCATTTCTCATATTATATGTAGATGACATACTCTTGATGGGAAATGATATAGAACTTTTGGACAGCATTAAGGCCTACTTGAATAAGTGTTTTTCAATGAAGGACCTTGGAGAAGCTGCTTATATATTAGGCATCAAGATCTATAGAGATAGATCGAGACGCCTCATAGGTCTTTCACAAAGCACATACCTTGATAAGATTTTGAAGAAGTTCAAAATGGATCAGTCCAAGAAGGGGTTCTTGCCTGTATTGCAAGGTGTGAGATTGAGCTCGGCTCAATGCCCGACCACGGCAAAAGATAAAGAAGATATGAGTGTCATCCCCTATGCTTCAGCCATAGGATCTATTATGTATGCCATGCTGTGTACCAGACCTGATGTAAACCTTGCCGTAAGTTTGGTAGGAAGGTACCAAAGTAATCCCGGCAAGGAACACTGGACAGCGGTCAAGAATATCCTAAAGTACCTGAAAAGGACAAAGGACATGTTTCTCGTTTATGGAGGTGACGAAGAGCTCGTCGTAAAGGGTTACCTCGACGATAGCTTCGACACAGATCTGGATGACTCTAAGTCACAAACCGGATACATGTATATGTTGAATGGTGGAGCAGTAAGCTGGTGCAGCTGCAAGCAGAGCGTCGTGGCGGGATCTACATGTGAAGCGTAATACATGGCAGCCTCGGAGGCAGCACATGAAGCTATTTGGGTGAAGGAGTTCATCATCGACCTAGGAGTCATACCCAATGCGTCGGGGCCGATCAAACTCTTCTGTGACAACACTGGAGCTATTGCCTTTGCCAAGGAGCCCAGGTTTCACAAGAAGACCAGGCACATCAAGCGTCGTTTCAACTCCATCTGTGAAAATGTTCAAGATGGAGACATAGATATTTGCAAAGTACATATGGATCTGAATGTCGCAGATCCGTTGACTAAACCTCTCTCGCGAGCAAAACATGATCAACACCAGAAATCTATGGGTCTTCGATTCATCACAATGTAACTAGATTATTGACTCTAGTGCAAGTGGGAGACTGTTGGAAATATGCCCTAGAGGCAATAATGAAAGTGTTATTATTATATTTCTTTGTTCATGATGATTGTCTTTTATTCATGCTATAACTGTATTATCCGGAAATTGTAATACACGTGTGAATACATAGACCATAACATGTCCCTAGTGAGCCTCTAGTTGACTAGCTCGTTGATCAACTGATAGTCATGGTTTCCTGGCTATGGACATTGGATGTCGTTGATAACGGGATCACATCATTAGGAGAATGATGTGATGGACAAGACCCAATCCTAAGCATAGCACAAGATCGTGTAGTTCGTTTGCTAGAGCTTTTTCTATGTCAAGTATCTCTTCCTTAGACCATGAGATCGTATAACTCCCAGATACCGTAAGAGTGCTTTGGGTGTACCAAACGTCACAACGTAACTGAGTGATTATAAAGGTGCACTACAGGTATCTCCGAAAGTGTCTGTTGGGTTGACACGGATCGAGACTGAGATTTGTCACTCCGTATGACGGAGAGGTATCTCTGGGCCCACTCGGTAATGCATCATCATAATGAGCTCAAAGTGACCAAGTGGTTGATCACGGGATCATGCATTACGGTACGAGTAAAGTGACTTGCCGGTAACGAGATTGAACAAGGTATTGGGATACCGACGATCGAGTCTCGGGCAAGTAACGTACCGATTGACAAAGGGAATTGTATACGGGGTTGTCTAATCCTCGACATCGTAGTTCATCCGATGACATCATCGAGGAGCATGTGGGAGCCAACATGGGTATCCAGATCCCTTTGTTGGTTATTGACCGGAGAGTCGTCTCGGTCATGTCTGCATGTCTCCCGAACCCGTAGGGTCTACACACTTAAGGTTCGGTGACACTAGGGTTATTAGGAAGACTTGTATGTGATTACCGAAAGTTGTTCGGAGTCCCGGATGAGATCCCGGACGTCATGAGGAGTTCCAGAATGGTCCGGAGGTGAAGATTTATATATGGGAAGTTGTCATACGGACACCGGAAGAATTCGGGGTCATATCGGTATTGTACCGGGGCCACCGGAGGGGTTCCGGGGGTCCACCGGGAGGGGCCACCCCTCTCAGAGGGCCACATGGGCTGCAAGGGGCAGGGAGCCAGCCCCTGGAGGGCTGGGCGCGCCCCCCCACCTTGGGCCCATGCGCCTAGGGTTGGGGGGGGGGAACCCTGAAGGGGGCGCCCCCTTGCTTGGGGGGCAAGCCCCCCCTCCCTGGCCGCCGCCCCCCCCTCTAGATCCCATCTAGAGGGGCCGGCCCCCCTTGCCCCTTCCCCTATAAATAGAGGGGCGAGGGGAGGGCTGCTGGACACAACTCAAGGCGCAGCCCCTCCCCTCCCCAACACCTCTCCTCCTCCGTACGTGCTTGGCGAAGCCCTGTCGGAGTACTGCTGCACCAACAACACCATGCCGTCGTGCTGCCGTTGGAGCAATCTTCCTCAACCTCTCCTTCCTCCTTGCTGGATCAAGACGGAGGAGATGTCGTCCGTCCCGTACGTGTGTTGAACGCGGAGGTGCTGTCCGTTCAGCACTTGGTCATCGGTGATCCGAATCACGGCGAGTACAACTCCATCATCACCACCCCCTTGAACGCTTCCGCACTCGATCTACAAGTGGTATGTAGATGCAAACTCACTCCCTTGACTCGTTGCTTAGATGAACTCATAGATGGATCTTGGTGAAACCGTAGGAAATTTTTTAATTTTCTGCAACGTTCCCCAACACATACCTCTTAATACTACTCATAGATTCATCAAAATAAGCAAACAACACATAGAAAACAGAATCTATGAGAAACAGAACAGTTTGTAGTAATCTGTATCAAACATATACTTCTGGAACTAAAAAAATCCTACCAAATTAGGAAGTCCGAAGAAATTTTTGTACCAATCCAGAGCAAAAAGAATAAGATAGTAAGCACGTTTCTGTGAATTAACAAAACTAATTTACTGGGTGCAAAAGTTTCTGATTTTCAGCAGGATCAACACAACTATCACCGTAAGCTATCCTAAAGGTCTTACTTGGCACTTTATTGAGACAAAAGCTATAAAATATGATTACTACAGTAGCATAATCATGTGGAAACACAAAAACAGTAAGGATACATATTGGGTTGTCTCCAAACAAGCGCTTTTCTTTCATGCCTTTCTAGCTAGGCATGATGATGACAATGATGCTCACACAAAAGATAAGAACTGAAACATAACGGGAGCATCATGAAGCATATGACTAGCACATTTAAGCCTAACCCACTTCCTATGCATAGGGATTTTGTGAACAAACAACTTATGGGAACAATAATCAACTAGCATAGGAATGTAGAACAAGCATAGCTTCAATATTTTCAACACATAGAGAGGAAACTTGACATTATTGCAATTCCTACAAGCATATGTTCCTCCCTCATAATAATTTTCAGTAGTATCATGAATGAATTCAACAATATAACCAGCACCTAAAGCATTATTTTCATGATCTATAAGCATAAGAAATTTACTACTCTCCACACAAGCAAAATTCTTCTCATTCGGAATAGTGGGAGTATCATAAGAGACTTGAACACTAAAAATTGTTTCCACATTAAAAGAGTAATGTTCCGAAAAAGGGTAATCATAATCATGACAAGATTTGTAAATATAATCATCACTACTTTTTATAGCATATGTTTCATCACAATAATCATCATAAGTAGCAACTTCGTTCTCATCATAATCGATTGAAACCTCTCCCAAGATAGTGGAATCACTAAATAAAGTTGACACTCTTCCAAATCGACTTTCATATTCATCACAATAAAATTCAACATCCTCCAAAATAGTGGGATCAGTACTTCCTAAAGTTGACACTCTTCCGAACCCACTTTCATTAATATAATCATCATAGGTAGGAGGCATGCTATCATCATAACAACTTTGCATATCAAAACTTGGGATGCTAAAAATATCATTTTCACTAAACTTAGCATCCCCAAGCTTGGGACAAACATTAATTTAAGCAAATACATTCTCAAATATGTCATTCTCATCAAACATAGCTTCCCCAACCTTGGGCCTTTTCATATCATAAGCATAATCACTCTCATCATTAATAGTATGGATAGCACCAATAGTATAGCAATTATCATCATCACAATGAGTAGTAGGAGCAACATCATTTGGAAGGGATACCTTTTTACCTTTGTTTCCCCTTCTTTTCCTTTTCTTCTTCACATTATGTGTGGGTTCAACCTTCCTCTTTGAGCTCCTTATTGACGTGATTGGTTTAATAAAAAGCTCCTCCTCATTACCTGATTCATCATAAGAAATATTAGGAGGATATTGGGAAGTCTCTTTCCTTTCATTAGTATTCTCATCATCTTCTATTTGCTTTCTTTTCTTTATGTAATTGGCAATATAAGGATTTTCAATGCAATTCTCTACACAATACAAATAAATCTTCTCTAGATCAATATCAAGGAATTTCTTTTGGGCAAATTCTGGAAGGTCCTTAAGTAAACGTTTTAATTCGTCATAACCAAAAAGTAAACTAAGTTCATTGTAATGTGCAAGGGAGATCAACTCATCACAATTTTTGGACACGATTCGATCATGAAACAATTTGCATAGGAGATGTAAATGACTACGTTCATTGCAAAGTTCACAAGTACGACAAAGGAATTTTAAATTTTTAGCACTCACATCTAGCCTTTCTTGCAACCATTTAGTTTCTAAATTCTTATGCCTCTTGCAATATATATCTTCTCTATTTGGTGCGTTCATGCAAACATGCACTCCACAAAAGTTGACATGCTCATAAGAGGTATTTTCATCATGACTAGACCAATCATCATTAATACTATGGATATTCAAGGAGTTTATACTAACAACATTGCAATCATGCTCATCATTCAAAGATTTAGTATCAAGCATTTTAATGCACTCTTCTTCTAGCACTTGAGCACAAATTTCTTTTCCATCAAACTCACGAAAGATATTAAAAAGACGAAGCGTATGAGAGAAACTCAACTCCATTTTTTGTGTAATTTTCTTTTATAAACTAAACTAGTGATAAAACAAGAAACAAAAAGATTCGATTGCAAGATCTAAAGATATACCTTCAAGCAGTCACCTCCCCGGCAACGGTGCCAGAAAAGAGCTTGATGTCTACTACACAGCCTTCTTCTTGTAGACTTTGTTGGGCCTGCAAGTGCACAGGTTTGTAGGACAGTAGCAAATTTCCCTCAAGTGGATGACCTAAGGTTTATCAATCCGTGGGAGGCGTAGGATGAAGATGGTCTCTCTCAAACAACCCTGCAACCAAATAACAAAGAGTCTCTTGTGTCCCCAACACACCCAATACAATGGTAAATTGTATAGGTGCACTAGTTCGGCGAAGAGATGGTGATACAAGTGCAAAATAGATAGTAGATAAAGGTATTTGTAATCTGAAAATATAAAAACAGCAAGGTAACTAATGATAAAAGTGAGCGTAAACGGTATTGCAATGATAGGAAACAAGGCCTAGGGTTCATACTTTCACTAGTGCAAGTTCTCTCAACAATAATAATATACTTGGATCATATAACTATCCCTCAACATGCAACAAAGAGTCACTCCAAAGCCACTAATAGCGGAGAACAAACATAGTTATTATGGTAGGGTACGAAACCACCTCAAAGTTATAATTTCGGATCAATCTATTCAAGAGTTCGTACTAGAATAACACCTTAAGACACAAATCAACCAAAACCCTAATGTCACCTAGATACTCCATTGTCACCTCAAGTATCCATGGGCATGATTGTATGATATGCGTCACACAATCTCAAATTCATCCAACCAACACAAAGTACTTCAAAGAGTGCCCCATAGTTTCAACCGGAGAGTTAAGAAAACGTGTGGAAACCCCTATGCATAGGTTCATGGGAGGAACCCACAAGTTGGTCACCAAAACATACATCAAGTGGCACGTGATATCTGTTGGGGAACATAGCAATAATTCAAAATTTTCTACGCATCACTAAGATCAATCTATGGAGAGACTAGCAACGAGAGAGGGGAGTGCATCTTCATACCCTTGAAGATCGCGATGCGGAAGTGTTACAAGAACGCGGATGAGGGAGTCGTACTCGCGGCGATTCAAATCGCGGCCGAATCCGATCTAAGCACCGAACAACGGTGCCTCCGCGTTCAACACACGTACATCCCGGGGACGTATCCTCCTTCTTGATCCAGCAAGCGGAGAGGAGAAGTTGAGGGAGAGCTCCGGCAGCACGACGGCGTGGTGGTGGAGCTTGCAGTTCTCCGGCAGAGCTTCGACAAGCACTACTACGGAGGAGGAGGTATTGGGGAGGGAGAGGGCTGCGCCAGGGGAAGGGTGAAGCTCCCATGCGCATCCCCACTATATATAGGGGTGGAGGGGGCTGGTTTCTTGCCCTCCAAGTCCATTGGGGCGTTGGCAAAGCTGGTAGGAAAGAAATCCCATCATTTCCTTCCCCACCGATTGTTATCCCCCCTTTTTAGGGATCTTTATCTTATCCCTTCGGGATATGATCTTATTCCTTCTAAGGGGAGATCTTGGTGCGCCTTGAACATGGGTGTGGGGCCTTGCCCCCACTACCCACGTTCATGTGGGTCCCCCCATGCAGGTGGCCCCACTCCAGAACCTTCTAGAACCTTCCCAGTACAGTACCGAAAAATCCTGAACATTTTCCGATGGCCAAAATAGGACTTCCCATATAGAAATATTTACCTCCGAACCATTCCGGAACACCTCGTGATGTCCGGGATCTCATCCGGGACTCCGAACAACATTCGTAACTGCACACTAATTCCGATAACAACTCTAGCGTCACCGAACCTTAAGTGTGTAGACCCTACGGGTTCGGGAATCATGCAGACATGACCGAGACAGCTCTCTGGCCAATAACCAACAGCGGGATCTGGATACCCATGTTGGCTCCCACATGTTACACGATGATCTCATCGGATGAACCACGATGTCAAGGATTCAAGCAATCCCGTATACAATTCCCTTTGTCAATCGATATGTTACTTGGCCGAGATTCGATCGTCGGTATCCCAATACCTCGTTCAATCTCGTTACCGGCAAGTCACTTTACTCGTTCCGTAATGCATGATCCCGTGACTAACTACTTAGTCACATTGAGCACATTATGATGATGCATTACCGAGTGGGACCAGAGATACCTCTCCGTCACATGGAGTGACAAATCCCAGTCTCGATTCGTGCCAACCCAATAGACACTTTCGGAGATACCCGTAGTGCACGTTTATAGCCACCCAGTTATGTTGTGACGTTTGGCACACCCAAAGCATTCCTACGGTATCCGGGAGTTGCACAATCTCATGGTCTAAGGAAATTATACTTGACATTAGAAAAGCTTTTAGCAAACGAACTGCATGATCTTGTGCTATGCTTAGGATTGGGTCTTGTCCATCACATCATTCTCCTAATGATGTGATCCCGTTAGCAATGACATCCAATGTCCATGGTCAGGAAACCATAACCATCTATTGATCAACGAGCTAGTCAACTAGAGGCTCACTAGGGACATGTTGTGGTCTATGTATTCACACATGTATTACGGTTTCCAGTTAATACAATTATAGCATGAACAATAGACAATTATCATGAACAAGGAAATATAATAATAACCATTTTATTATTGCCTCTAGGGCATATTTCCAACAGTCTCCCACTTGCATTAGAGTCAATAATCTAGTTCACATCACTATGTGATCGTAATGAATCCAACACCCATGGGGTTTGATCATATCTCGCTTGTGAGAGAGGTTATTAGTCAATGGGTCTGAACCTTTCAGATCCATGTGTGCTTTACAAATCTCTACTTCATCTTGTAGATGCAGCTACCATGCACTATTTGGAACTATTCCAAATAACTGTTCTACTATATGAATCCGGTTTACTATTCAGAGTCATCCAGATTAGTGTCAAAGTTTGCATCGACGTAACCCTTTACGACGAACTATTTTACCACCTCCATAATCGAGAAAATTCCTTAGTCCACTAGTTACTAAGGATAACCTTGACCCATGTCCTGTGATCCATTCCTGGATCACACTTGTACCCCTTGACTGACTCATGGCAAGGCACACTTTAGGTGTGCTACGCAACATAGCATACTGTGGAGCCTACGTCTAAAGCATAGGGGACGCCCTTCGTTCTTTCTCTCTCTTCTGCTGTGGTCAGGTCTTGAGTCTTACTCAATACTCACACCTTATAACACAGCCAAGAACTCCTTCTCTGCCGATCTATTTTGAACTCCTTCAAAATCTTGTCATAGTGCATACTCATTTGAAACTACTATCAAGCGATTTTGATCTATCCTTATAGATCTTGATGCTCAATGTTCAAGTAGCTTAATCCAGGTTTTCCATTGAAAAACACTTTTCAAATAACCCTATATGCTTTCGAGAAATTCTTCATCATTTCCTATCAACATATGTCAACAACATGTACTCATCAGAAATGCTATAGTGCTCCCACTCACTTCTTTGGAAATACAAGTTTCTCATAAACTTTGTATAAACCCAAAATCTTTGATCATCTCATCAAAGCGTATATTCCAACTCCGAGATGCTTACTCCAGTACTTAGAAGGATTGCTGGAGCTTTGCATACTTGTTAGCATCTTTTAGGATTGACAAAACCTTCTGGTTGTATCACATACAAGCTTTCCTCAAGAAAGTCACTGAGGAAACAATGTTTTGACATCCTATATGCAAGATTTCATAAATAATGCAAGAACTGCTAATATAATTTCAACAGACTCTTAGCATCGCTACGAGTGAGAAAGTCTCATCGTAGTCAACTCCTTGAACTTGTCGGAAAACATCTTAGCGACAAATCGAGCTTTCTTAATGGTGACACTTACCATAATTGTCCGTCTTCCCTTCTAAAATCCATCTGTACCCAACAGCCTTACGACCATCAAGTAGTTCTTCCAAAGTCTACACTTTGTTTTATACATGGATCCTCTCTCGGATTTTATGGCCTCGAACCATTTGTCGGAATCCGGGCCCACCATCGCTTCTCCACAGCTCGTAGGTTCATTGTTGTCTAGCAACATGACCTCAAAGACAGGATTACCATACCACTCTGAAGCAGTATGCGTCCTTGTCGACCTACGAGGTTTGGTAGTGACTTGATCCGAAGTTTCATGATCACTATCATCAGCTTCCACTTCAACTGGTGTAGGCGCCACAGGAATAGCTTCCCGTGCCATGCTATAGATTAGTTGAAGTGATGGTTTAATAACCTCATCAAGTCTCCACCATCCTCCCACTCAATTCTTTCAAGAGAAACTTTTCCTCGAGAAAGGACCCGTTTCTAGAAACAATCACTTTTGCTTCCGGATCTGAAATAGGAGGTATACCCAACTGTTTTGGGTGTCCTATGAAGATGCATTTATCCGCTTTGGGTTTGAGCTTATCAGGCTAAAACTTTTCCACATAAGCTTCGTAGCCCAAACTTTTAAGAAATGACAGTTTAGGTTTCTTAAACCAGAGTTCATACATTGTCATCTCAACGGAATTAAGTGGTGCCCTATTTGAAGTGAATGCGGTTGTCTCTAATGCCTAACCCATAAACGGTAGTGGTAATTCGATAAGAGACATCATGGTATGCACCGTATCCAATAGGGTGCAACTATGATGTTCGGACACACCATCACACTATGGTGTTCCAGGCGGTATTAATTGTGAAACAATTTCCACAATGTCTTAATTGTATACCAAACTCATAACTCTATGATCATATCATAGACATTTTATCCTCTTGTCACGACGATCTTCAACTTCACTCTGAAATTACTTGAACCTTTCAATAATTCAGACTTGTGTTTCATCAAGTAAATATACTCAGCATCTACTCAAATCATCTGTGAAGTAAGAACATAACGATATCCACTGCGTGCCTCAGCACTCATTGGACTGCATACATCAAAATGTATTACTTCCAACAAGTTGCTTTCTTGTTCCATCTTACTAAAAATGAGTCTTTTCAGTCATCTTGCCCATGTGGTATGATTTGCATGTCTCAAGTAATTCAAAATCAAGTGAGTCCAAATGATCCATCTGCATGGAGTTTCTTCATGCGTACATACTAATAGACATGGTTCGCATGTCTCAAACTTCTCAAAAAACGAGTGAGTCCAAAAGATCCATCAACATGGAGCTTCTTCATGCGTTTTATACCAATATGACTCAAATGGCAGTGCGACAAGTAGGTGGTACTATCATTACTATCTTATATCTTTTGTCATGAACATGTGTATCACTACGATCGAGATTCAATAAACCATTCATTTTAGGTGCAATACCATTGAAGGTATTATTCAAATAAACAGAGTAACCATTGTTCTCCTTAAATGAATAACCGTATTGCGATAAACATAATCCAATCATGTTTATGCTCAACGCAAACACCAAATAACAATTATTTAGGTTTAACACCAATCTCGATGGTAGAGGGAGCAGGCGATGCTTGATCACATCAACCTTGGAAACACTTCCAACACGCATCGTCATCTCACCTTTAGCTAGTCTCCGTTTATTCCGTAGCTCTTTTATTTCGAGTTACTAACACTTAGCAACCGAACCGGTATCTTAATACCCTGGTGCTACTAGGAGTACTAGTAAAGTACACATTTAATACAATGTATATCCAATATACTTCTGTCAACCTTGCCAGCCTTCTCCTCTACCAAGTATCTAGGGTAGTTCTGCTTCAGTGACCGTTCCCTCATTACAGAAGCACTTAGTCTCGGGTTTGGGTTCAAACCTGGGTTTCTTCACTAGAGCGGCAACTGATTTGTCGTTGCATGAAGTATCCCTTCTTGCCCTTGCCCTTCTTGAAACTAGTGGTTTTACTAACCATCAACAATTGATGCTCCTACTTGATTTCTACTTTCGCGGTGTCAAACATTGCGAATTTCTCAAGGATCATCATGTCTATCCCTGATATGTTATAGTTCATCACGAATCTCTAATAGCTTGGTGGCAGTGACTATGGAGAACCATCACTATCTCATCTGGAAGATTAACTCCCACTCGATTCAAGTGATTGTAGTACTCAGACAATCTGAGCACAGGCTCAATGATTGAGCTTTTCTCCCTTAGTTTGCAGGTTAAGAAACTTGTCGGAGGTCTCATACCTCTTGACGTGGGCACGAGCCTGAAATCCTAATTTCAGCTCTTGGAACATCTCATATGTTCTGCGACGTTTCAAAAAATGTCTTCGCTGCCTGAATTTTAAACCGTTTAACATTACACACTGAACTATCACGTAGCCATCAAAACGTGTATGTCAGATGTTCGCAACATCCAAAAACGACGCTCTAGGTTCAGCACACCGAGCGGTGCATTAAGGACATAAGCCTTCTGTGCAGCAATGAGGACAATCGTCAGTATACGAACCCAGTCCGCATAATTGCTACTATCAACTTTCAACTAAAATTTTCTCTAGGAACATATCTTAAACAGTAGAACTAAAGCGCAAGCTACGACATAATTTGCACAGTCCTTTTGACTATGTTCATGATAATTAAGTTCATCTAATGAACTCCCACTCAGATAGACATCCCTCTAGTCATCTAAGTGATACATGATCCGAGTCAACTAGGCCGTGTCCGATCATCACGTGAGACGGACTAGTCATCATCGGTGAACATCTCCATGTTGATCGTATCTACTATACGACTCATGTTCGACCTTTCGGTCTCTTGTGTTCCGAGGCCATGTCTGTACATGCTAGGTTCGTCAAGTCAACCTAAGTGTTTTGCGTGTGTAAAATCTGGCTTACACCCGTTGTATGTGAACGTTAGAATCTATCACACACGATCATCATGTGGTGCTTCGAAACAATGAACTTTCGCAATGGTGCACAGTTAGGGGGAACACTTTCTTGAAATTTTAATGAGGGATCATCTTATTTATGCTACCGTCGTTCTAAGCAAATAAGACGTAAACATGACAAACATCACATGCAAATCATAAAGTGACATGATATGGCCAATATCATCTTGCGCCTTTGATCTCCATCTTGAGGCACGACATGATCACCTTCGTCACCGGCATGACACCATGATCTCCATCATCGTGTCTTCATGAAGTTGTCTCGCCAAATATTACTTCTACTACTATGGCTAACGGTTTAGCAATAAAGTAAAGTAATTACATGGCGTTTTCAATGACACACGGGTCATACAATAAATTAAGACAACTCCTATGGCTCCTGCCGGTTGTCATACTCATCGACATGCAAGTCGTGATTCCTATTACAGGAACATGATCAATCTCATACATCACATATATCATTCATCACATTCTTTTGGCCATATCACATCACATAGCATACCTTGCAAAAACAAGTTAGACGTCCTCTAATTGTTGTTGCATGTTTTACGTGGCTGCTATGGGTTTCTAGCAAGAACGTTTCTTACCTACACAAAAGCCACAATGATATGCCAATTGCTATTTACCCTTCATAAGGACCCTTTTCATCGAATCCGATCCGACTAAAGTGGGAGAGACTGGCACCCGCTAGCCACCTTTATGCAACAAGTGTATGTCAGTCGGTGGAACCTATCTCACGTAAGCGTACGTGTAAGGTCTGTCCGGGCCGCTTCATCCCATGATGCCGCCGAATCAAGATAGGACTAGTAACGGTAAGCAAATTGAACAAACCAATGCCCATAACTACGTGTGTTCTACTCGTGCATAGAATCTACGCAATAAACCTGGCTCTGATACCACTATTGGGGAACGTAGCAATAATTCAAAATTTTCTACGCATCACCAAGATCAATCTATGGAGAGACTAGCAACGAGAGAGGGGAGTGCATCTTCATACCCTTGAAGATCACGATCCGTAAGTGTTACAAGAACGCGGATGAGGGAGTCGTACTCGCGGCGATTCAAATCGCGGCCGAATCCGATCTAAGCACCGAACAATGGTGCCTCCGCGTTCAACACACGTACAGCCTAGGGACGTCTCCTCCGTCTTGATCCAGCAAGGGGAGAGGAGAAATTGAGGGAGAGCTCCGGCAGCACGACGGCGTGGTGGTGGAGCTTGCAGTTCTCCCGCAGAGCTTCGCCAAGCACTACTACGGAGGAGGAGGTGTTGGGGAGGGAGAGGGCTGTGCCAGGGGAAGGGTGAAGCTCCCATGCGCCTCCCCACTATATATAGGGTTGGAGGGGGCTGGTTTCTTGCCCTCCAACTCCATTGGGGCGTTGGCAAAGCTGGGAGGAAAGAAATCCCATCATTTCCTTCCCCACCGATTGTTATCCCCCCTTTTTAGGGATCTTGATCTTATCCCTTAGGGATATGATCTTATTCCTTCTAAGGGGGGATCTTGGTGCGCCTTCAACATGGGTGTGGGGCCTTGCCCCCACTACCCACGTTCATGTGGGTCCCCCCATGCAGGTGGGCCCCACTCCAGAACCTTCTAGAACCTTCCCGGTACAATACCGAAAAATCTCGAACATTTTCCGGTGGCCAAAATAGGACTTCCCATATATAAATATTTACCTCCGGACCATTACGGAACTCCTCGTGATGTCCGGGATCTCATCCGGGACTCCGAACAACATTCGGTAACTGCACACTAATTCCCATAACAACTCTAGCATCACCAAACCTTAAGTGTGTAGACCCTACGGGTTCGGGAATCATGCAGACATGACCGAGACAGCTCTCTGGCCAATAACCAACAGCGGGATCTGGTTACCCATGTTGGCTCCCACATGTTCCACGATGATCTCATCGGATGAACCACGATGTCAAGGATTCAAGCAATCCCGTATACAATTCCCTTTGTCAATCATTACGTTACTTGCCCGAGATTCGATCGTCGGTATCCCAATACCTCGTTCAATCTCGTTACCGGCAAGTCACTTTACTCGTTCAGTAATGCATGATCCCGTGACTAACTGCTTAGTCACATTGAGCTCATTATGATGATGCATTACTGTCGGGGATATACCCCACGGCGTAAACCGGCCGGAAGTTAACCCGGCCGGACTTGGCGGTTTATCTGAAGACCCCGCTGACACTTGGCGAGTTACTGGCGACCCGTCCTGACGTGGCGGTTTACAAGCAACCCACCTGGTCATTATGACTCACTGGTGATCCGATGTGTGGGACAGACGGATGACAAGGCCCAAGACCCAGAAGGCCGGTTCATGTTATGGTGGGCCGGTTTAAGAGGAAAGGCATGAGGAATATTTGTCTTACAAGGAGTAAGACCTGGACTTATATCCGGTTTGTATTAGAGATAGACTAGTCCTAATCCTAATAGGACTCCACATGTAAACCGCCCCTTCAGCATATATAAGGAGGGGCAGGGCTCCCGAAAGAGGGACAGACAACAATCAATAATCTCCTGGTCTAGACACAACTAGAGGAGAGCCGGTTTACGGAGTCTCTCTCGTGATGATAATGAGACCTAGCCTCAAACAGCATGTAGGGTTTTTACCGGATGATGTTTCCCGGGGCCCGAAGCTGTCTAAATCCCTGTCTTGTGTTGCGTCTCTCGATTCCGCTCAACCCCTCTCAAGCTACCACATAGATGCGTTGGCCTCGCGACTAAGTCCTGACACTAAGGACATCTGCCGTGACAAATCCACGATAGTTGGCGCCCACCGTGGGGCCTGCGCACGGTGGTGATGAGTTCTTGAAGGGATCTCTCCTAGGGTTTTGAGAAGATCGCGACCCGTCGGATCAACAAGTGCCCGTTTTAAAGAATTCACATCAACTACAAGTTCATCTGTCAAAGTCAAAGAAATTCTTAGCGACAGCATATGCAAAATTCCGGTACAAGGGAAACTAGGGTTCCATCTATGTACGCCGCCGTCGCGACGTATTAATCCGCCGAGTGCAAATATAAACCGGTCTGGATTGAAGTCTGCAGATGATCCGATCTGACGTGTTTGCGTTGCTGCTGCGCGTATGCATTTTCAAGTCCCGAGGGCATCAACAGGTAACTGCTGCAATCAGGCATCACCCAAGCGAAGAATGATCTGTCGCTACTATTTTCTGACATGAGGACAAGAACAAATCGAAGGAATCATCAAATAGTACATCCATTATTATTTTGTCACGTGAAGGCCACCTAGCGCAAGTTGCTATATGTGCTACTATCAATCTATGAGCAGTCCGGACTCATCAGGGAAAGTAATCAAGGAAAAGGAAAGTCACGGGCGAGCGATTTGTCAATTAAAAAAAAGGGAAAAAGGGGGGGGGGGGCTCAGCCCACGACCCGGAAGCAGTTCCCACCAACATCGTCATTCTCTGCCCCCGCGGCTTTGAGCCGCTGCCTGGCCTTCCGCCATCGAGCTGACGCAGACGCGGTCCCGCACCAATGGCCGGTCGCGTCCGCCGTAAGACGCTGCGGCGCCGCCTCGCCCCCGCGCTGGCCTCCCACGACGGCGTCGCAACCCCGTCACCAACCTGAGCGGAGTCTCCCCCTCGCGGCCGGTTCACGTGTCCACGCCGGTTTACAACGCGGAGAACAATTTGCTCGTCCGCACCGGCTTACAACGCTACGGCCGACTGATCCGTTTGCTCCTACGGGTGACTCATCCGTGGCTGATTTTAGCTTCACCGTGGTGACCAGCAACTCCACGGCGGATAATTTCCGGCCTAACATATCAGGTGACATCTATCTAAGTCTATTTTTGACACATATTGTTTTTTATCAAAAGAACAATTACTTTGGACTATATATTTTGATATGCAGGACAATTATTCATTATAAACGTGGTTTATACCATGGGTACGGAGCATGCGCTAGCAACATTCTACACTAGCGTCTCGTCCGTGTCATGCCACCCGGTGAATGAAGGTGAGCAAATCGCCGTCCCTGTGGCCCGGTTTACATCCGCTTGCCGGGACCACGCCTGCGATTAACTCGCCCATCTATGCCGGTTTACGACACTGGTGTCGGTCTTCCCCGACCGCACTGGCTTACAATGCCGCGACCGACTCATTTGTCCGAGCTACCTCTGATGTTGCGGGCGTTTTTATCGTCCGTCTCTCGCGGCCTGGTCTACATCAGCATACCGGGCCGCACTTGTCTGGATGAGCTGTTTATTGAGTATGAACAAGTCACTACTTGGGAAGCCCGGTTTTTCTTCCAACAAATTGGAGGCAAATTATCATATATTATCAGCCGCTGTCTGCACTGGATGTTTCAATGGGCAGGCGCACAAGAAGCCGCTACTACATTTTGGTTAACTTCAAACAGCCAATTGGAAGGAACCATTGGCCGAGTTGCTGACACGGCTCATACGGGATCATTTATAACCCGCCGCAGTCACCTCAACCTTCTGTGGATTCACATCATGCTATCAACACCAATGATATACAAGTTACACCGGTTTATATGACGGTCAAATATGGAGAATCTCAAGCCAACTCTTCGAGTCACCTTGAGGCTCGGGGGCTACGATGATATGACGCAATAAGTCTTGCCAGTTTCAGCAAATTTAAAAACCCCATGACAATGGAGGGAAAGATAACCCGGTCCCGGAGGCTACTATTATTTGAAGGCCGTCAGAAAATTTCCGGCTTAGAAAGTATATGACAATTATAAAATCCCGGCTCAATGAAGAAGTTCCGGGTCATCAGAAAAGATTCCGGTTTAAAATCCGGCTCAAGGGAAGCCAGTCTCACTGAAGGTCTCAAATCCGGTTTAAGAATTTCCGGTTCAAAAAGGAATTAACTTTTCGCAAGTTCGAGTTTAAAGGCCGTCAGAAAATTTCCGGCTGAAAATGAAGATTCCGGTTTAAAATCCGGTTCAAGGGAAAGATGTCTCCCACAAAGCTTTGAAGCTCTCAATATCCGGTTTAACGTCCGGCTCAAGAAGGATTTATCTCTTGCAAAAAGTTAAAGGGTGTCAAAGAGGACCTGCTGCCATGATGCGCGGTTCAAACATGGGTATCATGCTTTATTGGCTTATCATGTTATTGATCACTTGGGGGCTTGGTCATGTCTGAACCATAGTCACACCTCTTGATCGGCGCAATGCCACAATATCACTTGGGGGCTTGGTCGCGTCCGAACCAATGCAACACCTTTTGATAGGCGAAAGCCACCAGATCACTTGGGGACATGGTCAAGTCTGAACCAGTCATGCCTCTTGATTGGCCTAAGGCCATAGAATCACTTGGGGCCTTGGTCGAACCCGAACCATTGCCATGCCTTTTGATCGGCATAAATGCCACGGTTTCATATGGGGACCTGGCTGACTTGAACCATCGCCACACCTATTGGGGGCTTGGTCCTGTCTGACCATGGTAACACCATCTGATCAGCTCAGTAAAGCATATTTCTTGCAAACGGTTTTATCATTGCCTTTTGCTTCAGTCTTTTTCTTAAAATGACTATTATTTTTGTTGCGTTTTTTAAACCGGCAAGCGTTTTAAACCGGTTCAAAACTGTCAAATTGGCGGAACATGGTCAAATCTTAATCCGAACACTATTTGCCCAGTTTGATTTTATGTTACCATCTCATTATGGTGTAAACCGGTGTTCATTAACCCGGCTCAACTTTCAACTACAAGTTGTTAGTACATTACTAATTATGATCCGGCGATTATTAACCGGTCTGGTTTGACTATAAGTCGCCAACATTATATATGGTTAATCCGGTGTTTATCACAACCTGGTACGGTTTATCATAAACCGACACAATATGGAAGGAGTTATCAGTACTCAAAATTTGGGTTATTACCTCTACTACAAAATGTTGGTAAACCAACGATGTGATTCAATGTCACAGGTATGATATATTTCATATTTAATTATTCTTAAGTGCAGCCTTGGTTATAAACCCGGGTTATATGTTGGGCATTATGACCCGTCCGGCGGGAAACCGCCAAGACACTTTAAACTTGTTGTATGCAGAAACAGGTTGAATAAAGCATGATTATAAATTATCCGTGATTATTAAACCGGCCTGGCTTTAAGACGATAAGTCGCCAGTATATGATGGGAAATTATCAGATGTTTATTAAACCGGCCTGGCTTTGGACTATATGTCGCCAATATATATTTGGATTGCGCCATTGGAATCATGCGCTTATAAAGGATTGGGTTATATTATTCAAATAGCCAAACTTGGCTGAATTTTCATTATGATATTGGATGAATTTTTCATACCGGATTATATTATCTTGAATAGCCAACATGGCTGGATTTTTATTATGGTTATTAATATATGATTGAGGTTTTCAAAGTCGCTTTAGCGCGATGGATATTATTTTATCGATGAATATGATTTATTCTGCAATGGAAGGAATAGTCCCGAGTCGCTGCAGGCTTACAACCCAGCACTTGGGGGCTACATTATTCAAATTGAGACTACATGCAAGTCTCATGTCGCTGCAAGCATGCACCATGACACTTGGGGGCTAATGCAAAGTCATTCTTTGTTCATCTTATTGAAGACCCGACTCATCACATCGTAATGAGCTGGCCCTTGGGGGCTACCAATTGCTCCTATCAAACAATTCAAGGTTGCTGCAAGCATGACAACCCGGTACTTGGGGGCTACATAATACGGAGTATTCAATTTTTACTAAGTGACTGGGATGAACAACATGGATTTCTTCTTAAGTGGCAGTATTTATATTGAAGCAAGTCTTAAGCCATCACTTTGTTCTGCTCAAGACTTGGGGGCTACAGGTATTATGTTATTATCGAAGAACTATTTTCAGATTCTATGTTTTGAGCAAACCGGATTGACCCGGCATCACCAATCATTACGACCCTATGTCTGCAACCCGGCGTCATCAATAATCATGAACCGGCGTTGGCAACAATCATGAACCGGCGTTGGCAACAATCATGACCCAGAATTATCAGTTTTTATAACTTGGCAATTTTGGTAATGATAAACCGGCAAGTTCTACATCTTCGAACCGGCCGAATTTCAGATGAGTATTTCAAGACCAAAGTTTCTTAAACCGACGCTTTGGAAGCCGACTCAAGTGGATTATTCTTCACAATATTTTTCTATGAGAAACCAACGTCAGCAATTTGAGTATGAAGCTGGTTTATTGACCCGGATTTTCTAGAAGAAGGAAATGACAAGGACTTCAGAATGATCAGATGCCGGTTTACAAGAATTCTTAACCTGGAGCATAGTCTGTCAAATTTGTTCTTGTATTTGTTTTACAGGATCAGTTTAACATGGATAAATCCAAATTAAACTGGGGGCTAATGTCGGGGATATACCTCGCGGCGTAAACCGGCCGGAAGTTAACCCGGCCGGACTTGGCGGTTTATCTGAAGACCCCGCTGACACTTGGCGAGTTACTGGCGACCCGTCCTGACCTGGCGGTTTACAAGCAACCCACCTGGTTATTATGACTCACTGGTGATCCGACGTGCGGGACAGACGGATGACAAGGCCCAAGACCCAGAAGGCTGGTTCACATTATGGTGGGCCGGTTTAAGAGGAAAGGCATGAGGAATATTTGTCTTACAAGGAGTAAGACCTGGACTTATATCCGGTTTGTATTAGAGATAGACTAGTCCTAATCATAATAGGACTCCACATGTAAACCGCCCCTTCAGCATATATAAGGAGGGGCAGGGCTCCCCAAAGAGGGACAGACAACAATCAATAATCTCTAGGTCTAGACACAACTAGAGGAGAGCCGGTTTACGGCGACTCTCTCGTGATGATAATGAGACCTAGCCTCAAACAGCATGTAGGGTTTTTACCGGATGATGTTTCCCGGGGCCCGAAGCTGTCTAAATCCCTGTCTTGGGTTGCGTCTCTCGATTCCGCTCAACCCCTCTCAAGCTACCACATAGATGCGTTGGCCTCGCGACTAAGTCCTGACACTAAGGACATCTGCCGTGACAAATCCACGACAATTACCGAGTGGGCCCGGAGATACCTCTCCGTCACATGGAGTGACAAATCCCAGTCTCGATTCGTGCCAACACAACAGACACTTTCGAAGATACCCGTAGTGCATGTTTATAGCCACCCAGTTATGTTGTGACGTTTGGCACACCCAAAGCATTCCTACGGTATCCGGGAGTTGCACAATCTCATGGTCTAAGGAAATGATACTTGACATTAGAAAAGCTTTTAGCAAACGAACTACACGATCTTATGCTATGCTTAGGATTGGGTCTTGTCCATCACATCATTCTCCTAATGATGTGATCCCGTTATCAATGACATCCAATGTCCATGGTTAGGAAACCATAACCATCTATTGATCAATGAGCTAGTCAACTAGAGGCTCACTAGGGACATGTTGTGGTCTATGTATTCACACATGTATTACGGTTTCTAGTTAATACAATTATAGCATGAACAATAGACAATTATCATGAACAAGGAAATATAATAATAACCATTTTATTATTGCCTCTAGGGCATATTTCCAACAATATCCCATTGTCACCACAAATAAACACGGCAAGACATACATCAAGTGTTCTCAAACAAAAGACTCAATCCGATAAGATAACTTCAAGAGGGAAACTCAATTCATCACAAGAGAGTAGAGGGGGAGAAACATCATAAGATCCAACTACTGGTACATCAAGATCGTGCCATAGAGAGAACACGAGAAAGAGAGATCAAACACATAGCTACTGGTACATACCCTCAGCCCCGAGGGTGAACTACTCCCTCCTCGTCATGGATAGCGCCGGGATGATGAAGATAGCTACCGGTGATGGGTTCCCCTCCGGAAGGGTGCCGGAACGGGCTCCCGAGAGGTTTTTGGTGGCTACAGAGGCTTGCGGCGGCGGAACTCCCGATCTATCTTGATATTCGATGTTTTTAGGGTACGTAGGCTTATATAGGCGAAAGAAGTCGGTCGGGAGGTGCTCGAGGGGCCCACGAGACAGGGGGGCGCGCCCAACATGGGGGCGCCCTCCTATCTCGTGGCTGCCTTGAGGATCTTCTGACGTGAACTCCGAGTCTCCAGGATCATATTCTTCCAAAAAATCACGCTACTGAAGGTTTCATTCGTTTGGACTCCGTTTGATATTCCTTTTCTTCAAAATACTGAAACAGGCAATAAAACAACAATATGGGCTGGGCCTCCGGTTAATAGGTTAGTCCCAAAAATGATATAAATGTGTATAATAAAGCCCATAAACATCCAAAAGGGGTAATATAATAGCATGGAACAATCAAAAATTATAGATACGTTGGAGACGTATCAGCACGTATTGACCATAATGTGGAGGAGTTTGATAATAGGCATTGTAATTCTCAAGGTCAGTATAAAATGCGACTAAATGATTTTTCTCCTGATAAGTTAACTCAGAGACATCGGTGTAGTAGGTTCTGTCTACCATCTTCCGCACATTCTTTGAAGAATGAAAATAAGCTATCAATGGAAATAAGCTGTCAATTATTTTGAAATAAACAATATAAATTACTTAATAACTATGTTTGAGAAACTCACGTAGCGGTAGAATTGGAAACGTATCAACAAGGACCCAAATGTCCAAATTGTCTACCTCGACGTCAGGATCACCAAGATCCATGGTGATAAACATACCCTCTTGAAAATCATACATCTTGCAAAGTGCTTCCCAACCGGGGCAACCAAAATTGGATACGCTCTCAGAATTGTATAGATTTACCTCAAAATCCATACCATGATGGGTCCTTAGGTTAATTTTGTTTGTTTCATTCCTCTCATGATCTTCAAAATCCATCCTCTCCAAGACATAGGGTCTTGCATGGCATGGGATAAGCTAGTCGAATTGTAAAAGACGAAAATTACATGTTGAAGTAGTAGAAGTCGAGCTTAATTACGAAAAAAAGTTGGCATCGTAGCTTACCGTTTCACAATCGAAGGCCTCCTCGAGCTTAATGTTGAAGCACCGACCTTCTACCAAGTGAGGCCTGTCGCAGAAACCCCGGTTGTCGCCGCACCAGGAGCACTCCCCGGGACCTTCGTCCGACGATATTTCCTATGTTCATAATTCAAAGATTAAACTTGTACAATTAAATATATTTATTCAGAGCCATCGGTGTAGTAGGTTCTGTCTACCATCTTCCGCACATTCTTTGAAGAATGAAAATAAGCTATCAATGGAAATAAGCTGTCAATTATTTTGAAATAAACAATATAAATTACTTAATAACTATGTTTGAGAAACTCACGTAGCGGTAGAATTGGAAACGTATCAACAAGGACCCAAATGTCCAAATTGTCTACCTCGATGTCAGGATCACCAAGATCCATGGTGACAAACATACCCTCTTGAAAATCATACATCTTGCAAAGTGCTTCCCAACTCGGGCAACCAAAATTGGATACGCTCTCAGAATTGTACAGATTTACCTCAAAATCCATACCATGATGGGTCCTTAGGTTAATTTTGTTTGTTTCATTCCTCTCATGATCTTCAAAATCCATCCTCTCCAAGACATAGGGTCTTGCATGGCATGGGATAAGCTAGTCGAATTGTAAAAGACGAAAATTACATGTTGAAGTAGTAGAAGTCGAGCTTAATTACGAAAAAAAAGTTGGCATCGTAGCTTACCGTTTCACAATCGAAGGCCTCCTCGAGCTTAATGTTGAAGCACCGACCTTCTACCAAGTGAGGCCTGTCGCAGAAACCCCGGTTGTCGCCGCACCAGGAGCACTCCTCGGGACCTTTGTCCGACAATATCTCCTATGTTCATAATTCAAAGATTAAACTTGTACAATTAAATATATTTACTACAAAAACTAAATTAGATCATTACTATTCATCACGGGTTGACTATTGGTCCGTCGAGTCTTTTCTTGAAAACTCTCGGCTCACGTGGTGTATATATTCGACCATCGGTGATGGTAGCTCCTCCTTTCATTCCCGAGTGCATTACACCAAATTTTCTAACACATGGGAACGAAGGAGAAGCTACCCCCATGACAACAGTTGGGATTCTTCGTCCTATCATATATGATGGAGACTCTCCCTCACTGATTCCTTTCTGACATTTGCGACCGTCGTTGATGGTCGTTACTCCTCCTTCCCCTAGTGCATAACAAAGGTCTAGCACAAGGAGAAGAAGGAGAAACGACCCCCATGACAATAGTCGGGATTCTTCGTCCTCTCATATATGGTGGAGCCTCGACAGACTTAAAGTCAACCCGAAATATCATTTAATTATTTTTCTAGAAAATCCAGGCCACTCAATATTTCCTACATATTTTAGCACAAGTCATGCCAGAATTCACGAAAAAATCCGACATGACCTTTGCTAAAAAAGGACATATCGAGCGCCTAAACCTTGCTGGAACGGAAATTAATCAACACTCCGGCAAAACATAGGCCACTCGGAGGTGTAACTTGCAAACATGACCGACCACTTGGGCAAGCACATATCCTATTTGAGCAACACAAGATATATATGTTTATATCTACATCATATGAGCATCCAAACTTGATGGAGTAGTTTTCCAGTTTGAGCATTCAATAAGCAAAACCAAATCGTAAAATAAATTAGTATTCAAATTGTCTACACCTAAATTCTAATAACTACACCTAATTAAAAACCTACATTTTGAACATCATTCGATCATAACTAGGGTTCATACTACATTATTATAAGATTAAACACCTAAAACACCTAAATTAAATTAACAACATGGGGTGTCTGGTCTCACCTCGATCGAGGTCGGAGGGGGTCGGTGACGGGGACGACGGCGGGGATGATGCAGGGGCTCTTTGATTTCTGCAAAAACAAAATATAAACAAAAACATTATTATCGTCATCTTAGGACTTAGTGAAACTCCATAAGCTACATTTAATTATTCTATTCAAATTTACTTATTATTTCCTATTCTATTCAAATTTACTTATTCAAATTTTCTAAAAAATCTTATTCTATTCAAAAGACCTACATTTACTTTTATTTTTCAATTTCATATTTTATTCTATTCAAATTTACTAAAAAACAAAAACCTACATTTAACAAAAACTAAAACCTATTTACAGAAAGGGGGAGGAGTGTGGGATCGGAGGAGGCCAGGAGGAGGGGAAGGAGGAGGAGGAGAGAGCAGGAGGGGGAGG
>NC_041393.1:5918830-5933743 GCF_002162155.2 Triticum dicoccoides | reverse complement strand
AGAGGGAGGAGGAAGAAGGAGCCGCCAGCGCCGGAGAGGGAGGAGGAGGAGGGAGGAGGAGGGGGAGGAGGTGGGAGGGATCGACCTTGGGGTGGAGGAGGAGGACGGCGGCGGCGGAGGCGATGACGGCGAGGGCGACGGAGGCGACAGAGAGGCGATGGACGAGAGTGTGAGGGGGAGAGTGAGAGAACACGCACAAGCCGGTTAATTTGGATAAGGGCCCTTAGTGGTAGCGCTTGTCCCTAAAAAGCGCTACTTCTAACATCTGTAGCAATAGCGCTTTCTGATGAAAAGCGCTACTGCTACAAATTTTAGCAGTAGCGCTTTCTAAAGAAAGATGCTACTGATAAGGCTAAGAATGTAAAAAAATTTAAAAATACATTGGTCATTGTCGGTGTCAAAACCGGCGGATCTCGGGTAGGGGGTCCCGAACTGTGCGTCTAGGCGGATGGTAACATGAGACAAGGGACACGATGTTTTACCCAGGTTCGGGCCCTCTTGATGGAGGTAAAACCCTACGTCCTTCTTGATTGATATTGATATTGTGGATGTTTACAAGAGTGGATCTACCACGAGATCAAGGAGGCTAAACCCTAGAAGCTAGCCTATGGTATGATTGTAATGGTTGTTGTTGTGTCCTACGGACTAAAGCCATCCGGTTTATATAGACACCGGAGAGGGCTAGGGTTACATAGAGTCGGTTACAATGGTAGGAGATCTACATATCTGTATCGCCAAGCTTGCCTTCCACGCCAAGGAAAGTCCTATCCGGACACGGGACGAAGTCTTCAATTTTGTATCTTCATAGTCTTGGAGTCCGGTCGATGATGATAGTCCGGCCGATGATAGTCCGGCCGATGATGGTAGTCCGGCTCTCCGGACACCCCCTAATCCAGGACTCCCTCAGTAGCCCCTGAACCAGGCTTCAATGACGATGAGTCCGGCGCGCATATTGTTCGGCATTGCAAGGCGGGTTCCTCCTCCGAATAATTCGTAGAAGATTGTGAACACCAGGATAGTGTCCGGCTCTGCAAAATAAATTCCACATTCCACCGTAGAGAGAATAATATATTCACAAGTTCAATCTGCTAACGTTTTTTGCGGCATGACGTCACACCACTACCAAGCCATTACTTGAATCGTTTTTTACTTTACCGCCTTAGCGCATTTAGCAAAGCGGTTTCCTTGGCACGTCTTGTCGAAGCAGAGATTGTGTTCCCCCTTAATCTGGGATTCTCATTAATACGGACGTGGGTAACCCAACCGCGCCATTGATGGTGACGCTTGGGAGATAAGCGAGTTTACCAGGCAGGTGGGGGACGCATAGACTTCGTCCGCCTATATAAGGGATAAGGATTCACCTTTTCACCTACGCGTTCTTCCTCCTTTGCTTATCCATCTCTGCACACTCGAGCTCCAGCGCCCAAGTCCGCACATCTCGTCTCAACCTTCCCCAGCCATGTCTGGAGCGGGACGCAAGTGGATGACCTCCTCCGTTACGGAGGAGCACATCGAAAGACTGCACAGCGCCGGCTATCTGTCCGGCGACATCGCGCACCGGCTGCCCGACGAGGGGCAGCTCATCCCCACCCCCAGGCCCCATGAGAGGGTCATTTTTCTTCCCCACTTCCTCCGCGGACTGGGCTTTCCACTTCACCCCTTTGTCCGGGGGCTCATGTTCTACTACGTCCTGGATTTCCATGATCTGGCGCCGAACTTCATCCTCAACATCTCGGCGTTTATCATCGTGTGCGAGGCCTTCCTCTTCATCCAGCCCCACTTCGGCTTGTGGCTCAAGACCTTCAATGTCAAGCCGAAGGTAGTGAAGGGCACTCAAGCGGAGTGCGGAGGCTCGATGTTGGGCAAGATGCCTAACGTCCTTTTCTTTGAAGGGGCCTTCGTGGAATCCGTCAAGGGGTGGCAATCGGGGTGGTTCTATATCACCGAGCCGCGCGACCCTACGTGGGCGGCGGCCCCCGAGTTCAGATCTGGTATCCCTACGCAGCTCACCTCCTGGAAAGAGAAGGGCTTGCTGTGGGGTAGTTCGGAGGAGGTGACGGGACTCCAAGCCTGTATCCAGAAGCTGGTGAAGAAGCTCAGGCTGGTTAAGATGGTCCAAGTCATGCTCGTCCGCCGGATTCTCCCATGCCAAGAGCGGGCATTCAATCTGTGGGAGTTCGATCCGGAACAGCACTAGGCGTTGAGCGGGCTCTTCGACACGACGTACGAAGGTGCCTGGAGGGTGCTGTTTAAGGGCGCCGAAGCCCCCGCATCCGCGACTGATGATCGCGGATTTCGCTCGCAGCGCCAAGCTGACGAGGTAAGTGATTCTACCCCTTTACGGGACACTTGCTTTTCATAGTTTGACTCTATGTGGGTTTTAATTTCCCCTTTTCCTTTGACAGGACTGGATGACGAAGGCGGAGCAGCTCGTCTGCCCGGCTCCCATGCCAGAAAACCCGGTAGACGCCCGTCTAGCGAGGCTGCTGGTTCCGGCACCGCACGTGGTGCCGGAGAAGAAGGCCAAGAAGGAGGCCACGAGTACTCGAAAGAGTTCCCGTTTTCATGTGTCCGACAACTCCGAGGCGGACTCCTCCCCCGAAAACGAGGAGGAGAAAGAGGACTCTTTCCCAGAGGAGGGAGAGAGGAAGAGGAAGGCTTCCCCAACAGGGGAGGCCGAAGGGTCCTAGAGGGGAAGGACTATTCCCCCGGACAGCTCCGCCAACATCAATGTTGGCGAGGAAGAATGGCCTTCAAGGGCCAGGCCTCCGGCGAGATCGTAAGTATCCGGATTCCTGAATGATTTATAATTTCTCTTTTGTGTCACATAGTATCATTCTAATGCCGCATGCTGCCTGTAGTCCGGCCAATGATGATCTCCCCACTTCATCGAGCGGGTCGTTAGCTCCGTCGGATGTAGACTCCATCCCGACCGCCTCCACCCCACGCGACACCGAGCACGCCGAGGTGGGATCCCAAGAAGGGACCCATCAGGGGGAGGCTCCGGAGGCGCCACAAGGCGGCCCCCCGGACTTTGCGCCGGACTCCACGTCGGAACCCGCACTGGTTCCGGAGTCCGGCCAGCGGCCCCTTCGCACGAAGGGCAAGACCGTGACGCCGGCGGCTTCCGTCCAACCGGAGGCGCCGGACAATTTGTTGGAGGCGCTCCAGAGCGCTTCCATCGAGGAAGAACACCACACTATTATGAGTGCGGTGATTCAGAAGGTACAGCTCGCCAAGAGCGGGCTGACCGAAGCCTGCAGTAGCCTTCTATCAGGCTTTGAGGTAAGAAGTTAAAAATATGCAATGTAATACCGCATAGACAGTAGCCCCTGATGCTCGGTTCGGTGTTCGGAAAGAAAAGCCGGACTAAGGATCTGAAAAAAGATATACGCAGGGTTGCTAAAAAATTATGTCAATATGGGTTGCAGGCTGCGCTGCTGACCTCTGCCGCACTGACTGCTGAGGTCGGTGCTTTGAAGCAAGAGCTCGAGCAGTCCGAGCAAGAACTCGGCCGCGCCAAGAAGCGGCTCCAGGACAAAGAAGGTCAGTAACACCACTTTGAACTTGTACCTTACAGAAAAGGATTTAGGTTGCGACAAAAAATAACAAGGATGACATGGGTACTGCGGGGCCACGAGCGAGGTGGCAACCCTGAAGGAGGCCGTGTCCACGGCCGAACTCAGTGCGGCCGCGGAACGGGCAGAGCGAGAAAAGCAGGAGGCGCGGGTGGCAGCGGTTCGGCAAGAGCTCCAGGCTCTCATGGAAAAGCATGAGAGTTTGGAGCGTGACTCAAAGACTCGAGAGTCTGAGCTTGCCTCGGCTCTCAAAAGTGCCAAAGCCGCCAAGGCCGAGGCCCATAAGTCCCTTCAGGAGATTGAGTCGGTGAAGAAGATAGCGGCGGGTAAGGCATTTTTCATGCAAAGCAAGCATGTGAATGTAAATTACGTGTTGCTTACCCGAATTCGGAGCTCTCCAGGGGCGTTTGCAGATCTGCCTTGCAGCGTGTCTGATGCCACCGCATTCTACCGAGCCGAGGAGGGGAGCTCAACGGAGAAGGTCTTCTGGTCTCAGTATGCTGAGGCCGGCCATCCGGTGCCCCCTAGCGACCAGCTGAAACAGCTGGTCGAGCTCCACAAGGTAGCCGAGCAGGCCATGAAGGGCCTCATGGTCCGGCTGTGGCCTGGAGAGGCCATGCCTGGGAGCTACTTCGGCCTCGTGCGGCGGTTGGTGGATGCGTGCCCCTGGGTGGAGGTTATCAAGCGCTCCGCCTGTATTGAAGGCGCTCGTCGGGCCCTTGCCCGCGCAAAGGTGCATTGGGGCAAGCAGGATGCGGAGAAGCTAATCACTGACGCGCCACCAGCGGGCAAGGAATATCGTACGCCCGAGATGTACTATAGGACTGTCCTGAAGGGTGCCCGCAAGATTGTGGATGAGTGCCCCCGAGATGTAATTATTGAGTAAACTCGCTATGTATTATCCTGTGCGCTGAAAACTTTGTTCATATGCGCTAAGCAACACTTGTTTAATTTAAAATATTACCTTCTGTGCGGCCGTTTATAAAATCTGAGAGATGGCAAGTCGTTGGCTTCAGCCCCCATGCCACTAGTGCTTGGGTGTTCGGGATAAACTTGAGCACTCTTGTTCCCATTTTTGGGTCCATCTAGGGAGGCGCTCAACACGACGAACAAGGCAACCGGACTTATAATGCTTGAACACTCTCACTTAGCCATAGAATTCTATAATTTTAAATTTCGGCGAAGCCCCTATTATTCGGAAGACCGAATTCGGGGCGCTATCCACGCCTTCGTCGGACATTATCCGGTACTTCGCTCGAAGCGGCATAAGTCTTTAAGGACCCAAAAAGACCTCTCGAACAGCGACCAGTCTCTCGCCTTATCATGACAGTCAGTTTTAGCTTTCTCCACTGAGGCATTAACCCGGCTCAACCGGGGCGCAATCGCAGTGGTTCTCCCAGTGCTACCTTAGCCGATAGAATGGAACGTAAGGTGCCAAACATGGGAGCCGGGCAAACCCAACTATTGACCCAAGACATGATTCGGAGCCGATTCATATAATGTTATAAGTTCAGGGTGCCGCACTTGTGAAAGTGTTCGGACTTTATCACACCATAATGCGGGGAACATAAGCCCCTGGTGTATTTGGCCGTACTAAAATATACAGATGCAACATGTCATAAATGAACATATATATATATATATATAGAGTAATGCAATTATGGGCAAAAAGTGCTGCATTTTATTCAAGAAGATCTGCTATGTGTGCGGAATGATACAAATAGTGCGGAAAGCAAGGGATTGGACGAATTAAAGGCGTCTCCCTCCAGGGGTAGGCCGCGGAATGGTGTATTTAACAAATTTAATGCTCGTAATGGAGACCACCTGAGTGTTCGTCATAGCCTTTGTCCCTCCCTGGCTGTTGCATCATGAGTTTGGCAGGTTCGCCGCCGGACAGAGTCCTGTATAAAAAAAAGAGAAAAATAAAAGATAAAAAGAGCAACACACTTGGGAGCCCCTGGTGTGGTCGAACCGCATTCTGGGTCTGTTGTGGTCGTGCCTCTCCCCCTATGCCCATAGTATCTCCAGAGCGTAATTATGTACGCGGAGAGCTTGTCTTGCAATTGTGCGAGGGCTGGGGTTGGGGCCGCATTGCTACGCGTGCTTGGAACGTGCCAGGTGGTGTTGGTTGATGTTGCTCCAGGCGCGTTTGGCCGTGTCCGGTCGTTTAACGGCCGGACTCGAGAATTGCCTTAAAAGGCTGCTCTGTACTTCTGTCGCGAGAGCCATTGTATGTTCCTCCGTTCGGAGGGAGCGTTCCGTGTTTCCATTGACCGTGATGACTCCACGAGGGCCTGGCATCTTGAGCTTAAGGTATGCATAATGCGGCACCGCGTTGAACTTTGCGAACGCGGTTTGTCCGAGCAGAGCGTGATAGCCACTGCGGAACGGGACTATGTCGAAGATTAACTCCTCGCTTCGGAAATTATCCGGGGATCCGAAGACCACTTCCAGTGTGACTGAGCCTGTACAATTGGCCTCAACTCCTGGTATGACGCCTTTGAAGGTCGTCTTTGTAGGTTTAATCCTTGCAGGGTCTATGCCCATCTTGCGCAATGTATCCTGATAAAGCAGGTTCATGCTACTGCCGCCGTCCATCAGGACTCTCGTGAGGTGGAAACCATCGACGATTGGGTCTAAAACCAATGCGGCGAATCCGCCATGGCGTATACTGGTCGGATGGTCTCTTCGATCGAAAGTGATAGGGCAAGAGGACCATGGGTTGAATTTTGGGGCGACTGGCTCCATCGCGTATACGTCCCATAGTGCACGCTTCCGCTCCCTCTTGGGTATATGCGTTGCGTATATCATGTTTACCGTCCGAACTTGAGGGGGGAATCCCTTTTTTCCTCTGTTGTTCGGCAGCCGGGTCTCTTCCTCGTCATCGCTGTGTAGCCCCTTGTCATTGTTTTCGGTGATTAATTTGCCTGCCTGCTTGAATAGCCAACAATCTCTGTTGGTGTGGTTAGCTGGCTTTTCGGGGGTTCCATGTATTTGACAAGAGCGGTCGAGTATTCGGTCCAAATTGGACGGGCCCAGAGTGGTTCTTTTAAATGGCTTCTTCCGTTGACCGGGTTTGGAGCCTCAGAACCCGGCGTTGACTGTCGTATCCTCATTGCTGTCGCCGTTAATGTGGCGTTTGTTTTTGTTTCGATGCGACCTGCCGTTGCGGTCCTTTGTATCCGGACTGCCAGCATTTTTGTTGAGGTTGTTGCTGCGAGCTAGCCAGCTATCCTCTCCCGCACAGAAGCGTGTCATGAGTGATGTGAGGGCTGCCATGGATTTCGGCTTTTCCTGTCCTAGGTGCCGGGCCAGCCACTCGTCGCGGATGTTATGTTTGAAGGTAGCGAGGGCCTCTGCATCCGGACAGTCGACGATTTGATTTTTCTTTGTTAAGAACCGTGTCCAGAATTGCCTGGCCAATTCGTCGGGCTGCTGGATTATGTGGCTTAGGTCATCTGCGTCCGGTGGTCGCACATACGTGCCCTGGAAGTTGTCAAGGAATGCGGCTTCCAGGTCTTCCCAGCATCCAATTGACTCTGCGGGCAGGCTGTTAAGCCAATGCCGATCTGGTCCTTTAAGATTGAGCGGGAGATATTTGATGGCGTGAAGATCGTCACCGCGGGCCATATGTATATGGAGGAGATAATGCTCAATCCAAACCGCGGAGTCTGTTGTGCCATCGTAGGATTCGATGTTAACGGGTTTAAACCCTTCAGGGATTTGATGATCCATTACTTCGTCAGTGAAGCATAGTGGGTGTGCGGCGCCTCTGTATTGAGCAATATCGCAACGTAGCTCAAGAGAGCGTTGTCTGCTATGTTCGGCCCAGCAGGAGTAGTTGTATCCGGCGCGACGGTATTCGTCGTGTGTCTTGGGGCGCCCACGTGATCCATAGATAAATCTGGATTGTCTTGCCTTGTCCTCCAATATATCCCGCAAGTCCGGCGCGTTCCCCCGTGGCTTCGTGCTTTTTGAGCGGTGCCGGGGTACGGTTTTGGTGGAGGGCTTACATGCCTCTCTGTTGCGGCCACGAGGTGGTCGGTCTTCCGTATTGTGCGCTGGTGATGCAGGTTTGCATGCTTCCTCCTCTAGTCGGGGGAGCAACTGGCGTTTTGGGTAGCTTTTGGAGGGGCGTTCGAGTTCATACTCTTCGGCCGCGACGACCTCGGTCCATCTGTCGGCCAGCAGGTCTTGATCAGCTTGAAGCTGTTGCTGCTTTTTCTTTAGACTATTTGCCATGGCCATTAGCCTGCGTCTGAAACACTCTTGTTCGACGGGATCCTCAGGCACGACGAATTCATCGTCGTCGAGGCTTGCCTCATCTCCGGAGGGAGGTATGTAATTATCATCCTCGACCTCTTCGTCTGCCGCCCTCTCGTGAGGGCCTTCTTCTGCCTCCTCCTGCGCTGAATCTTGCTGGAGGGGGTTATCTTCGGCACTTTCTGGGGTGTTATTATCTCCTGTCCCGGAATCTCCATTCTTGCTGTGGCGGGATTTAGAGCGGCGCCGCTGACGTCGGCGCTTGGGCTGTTTCTTTAAGGAATCGGCCTCCGCTGCTTCTTCGCCGTCCCCATCTTTTGGGGTGTCCACCATGTATATGTCGTATGACGAGGTGGTCTTCCAGTGTCCTGTAGGCACTGGTTCTTGATAGTCTCCGGCATCGTCGTCCATACCGTCGATGTCTTCGGAGTCGTAGTCGAGTACGTCAGTTAGATCGTCGACGGTTGCTACGAAGTGGGTGGTCGGTGGGTTCTGAATTTCTTCGTCGTCCGCGTCCCAACCATCCTGGCCGTAGTCCAGCCAGGGCTCTCCGGATAGAGAGAGATGCTTCAGCGAATTTAAGATGTCGCCGAAGGGTGAGTGCTGAAAGATGTCCGCAGCGGTGAATTCCATGATCGGCGCCCAATCGGATTCGACTGGCAGGGGCGCAGGAGGTTCGGAGTCTGGCAGGGAGTCCGGCACCTCGGAGTCATGAGCTTTATGCGGGACAAGGTCAGTGTTCGGCTCCATCGCCGTTGAAGTTCCAGCCCCCGAGGCGGTGTCCAGCCACCCGTCCTCGATCTACGCGATCGGCTCCGGACTATGGGTCGGAGCGGATTCGTGTGCGGCCTCCAAGGTACTGTCCGGCGGCAGAGTTAGGTCGTGCCCATCGTGACAGTGCGGCACGCTCGGCTGTGGCTCGGATCCATCGAAGATCAAGTCCCCGCGGATATCGGCCGTGAAGTTTAGGCTTCCGAACCTGACCTGACGGTCAGGGGCGTAGCTTTCGATCTGCTCCAGATGGCCAAGTGAGTTGGCCCGCAGTATGAAGCCGCCGAATACGAAGATCTGTCCGGGGAGAAAAGTCTCTCCCAGGACTGCGTCGTTGTTGATTGAAGATGCCATCAAGCCTATCGGTGACGACACAGAGGAACTCTCAATGAAAGCACCAATGTCGGTGTCAAAACTGGCGGATCTCGGGTAGGGGGTCCCGAACTGTGCGTCTAGGCGGATGGTAACAGGAGACAAGGGACACGATGTTTTACCCAGGTTCGGGCCCTCTTGATGGAGGTAAAACCCTACGTCCTGCTTGATTGATATTGATATTGTGGATGTTTACAAGAGTGGATCTACCACGAGATCAAGGAGGCTAAACCCTAGAAGCTAGCCTATGGTATGATTGTAATGGTTGTTGTTGTGTCCTACCGACTAAAGCCATCCGGTTTATATAGACACCGGAGAGGGCTAGGGTTACATAGAGTCGGTTACAATGGTAGGAGATCTACATATCCGTATCGCCAAGCTTGCCTTCCACGCCAAGGAAAGTCCCATCCGGACACGGGACGAAGTCTTCAATCTTGTATCTTCATAGTCTTGGAGTCCGGTCGATGATGATAGTCCGGCCGATGATAGTCCGGCCGATGATGGTAGTCCGGCTCTCCGGACACCCCCTAATCCAGGACTCCCTCAGTCATCAATGATCTTTTTGTGTAGAATCTAAATTGTCAATAGGAATCTTCCCCGATTTAAGAACCGGCGAAGACTCCTATTGCAGCCATAGATCCTACACATAGATTTCAATGAAGACCAAGTGATTGTGATGGTATGAGAAGCACCATATTTAAGGTGGTAAAAATTCTGTTCACGGAGCGAGGTGGGACAAAACTTTGGTCTAGGAGGGGGGCTGAATTTATCAGTAGCGCCGATTGGCAAAAAAGCGCTATTGATAAGATGCATAGTAGTAGCGCTCGCAAAAAGTGCTATTGAACAAGCGCTGATGGTGAGCTCCTGTGTACAAGCATTTCCCTAGTAGTGCATAATGGTGATAATTATGAATTTCCAGTAAAGAAAAACAAGAGAATATACTCGCAGGAGGAAGAATCATATATTAGGTAAAATTGTTGGATTACAATAGTGGATATTACACAAGGAAATCATCCAAATGGATATATAATCTAAATGTTTTCTTGACGACCTAACTTAAATTGAAAGCATCCATCAACATCCCTACAACTTAACTAAAACACAATCGGCGAACATCGTCCAAGAGGATCATCATCCCTACAACTTAATTAAAATCGAAACCATCCATCTTCATCATCATGAACAGGAACATCATCATCATCATCATTGTAGTATACATGCCACACACACCCATAGAACCATCCATTTATATTTTGAATCTACAAACAAAGAAACAAAATGAATAGTTAACACACAATGCATTGACATGATGCAAGTACTGATAGAGGCGGGATATTAGTCACTTATAAAGGATGACATGCAAAAACAAATCTGCATTACCAAGAGTTGTTGTTTTTGCGACTCTGTACCCAATCTTCAGTTTTCACAAGTGTCATATCAACATGCACTACCCAGAATTATTAGTAATTTCAGCACCATCAAATTGAAATTTAGGATCACGACTTACAACTGTAGCAAGAGCTACGTCTCTGTCATGGTTATTTAGGCTCATTAAAAATACTTATTTCCTTCCTGTTAGAGAAAATCAAAGTTACCATTGGCAGAATCATGTCAAGCAAAATAATTAATAGAAACGTGACATATAATAGAAAAGGTTGAGAGGCCAAGACATGTCGTTTTTGCATCTTCTCCTCTACTATATGGTTATGAATACATTCTTCTACATGTTAATCTCATGATGTGCAACATCTATGAAATTCTATGAAGCCTTTCACTACAAACAAAGTAGTTTTGGTGATGAACGCTTAAAATAATTAAACATCATATGATACCTTCAGTTTAGAACCCAAAGATAGACATTTTTATTCGAGTAGCAGTATGGTATGATAAACTGCATAATTCTGAGGCACCTACTGGAAGATACTGAAGCTGTATGTTTGACCATTAAGCAAGTAACAAAATATTACTATATCAATACCTGGGACATATTAAGCCAAAAGATAGATTAAATTTACCAAATTAGTACAATAAAACATATTAGACAATAAAAAGAAGCTTTGAAGCATAAGATCCATCATAAATGAGGTACTCCTAGTACCGATCCAATGATTTTGCATGCAGTGCAGTGAGGACAGGAGGGCGGATCAACCATTAGTTTGTATTTACCACCAAGTCCTAATAAAATAGCTAGTATATATCCAGATCAAACTCTAACTAGCACATATGAGCAGATAAATCAAAGGTAGTGATACTACTAAGAAAAGGAGAAGACACGGCAGAGAAAACAAGACTGTAGTATGTTCGAACAAATAATTACGAGGTCTTGTTTGTAGACTACAAATACAAATCAGATAGAGATATGGTGATATATTTAACTGGAAGTTGCAGGCATCCAAAAAATAATATTGACTGTGGTCTAATAATTGAAGGACACTACAGATGAACCGTGCCTATTAAAATGATATAGAAACAATTGACATTATTTTTCTTTTTCTTTTTGCAATCCATCAGTACATGAACTCATGATGAATCAGAAACATAGAAGTATATATAAAGTGGCCATAGGCTACAAATTTACTTCTCTTCTCCCCATGGTGTGTATTATTCCTTGTAAAGAAGAATCACATCAAGAGAATAAAGGAGTGAGACTATGGATGTGGGCAAGCATAGTATAAAGAGGAAGCACGAACCACAAAAGAAGCATCTAGAATTTGACAAACCAGCAGACAGAACCGTGCATGTATATGTTGTTGATAATAGGAGAAGGGGACATCAATCAAATTCCAAAAGCCAAGTGAATAAATGAAAACACCCATGGTTTTGTATTCCTGGAACACAATCTAGTTCAGTTATCTTTAAAAAATACAGAAGTCAAATAAGTTGTAATAGGTGTGGATTTGGGTACAACAATTTCTTGTGATCCTCTAACATGCGCTGCAACTTCAACTTCTCCTTTTCACTTGCGCGGTTTCTCTTTGCATCAGCAATGGCCCGACCATGATCGTCAGCGGCCTCATCTGATGCCTCTTCTTCAACTTCTTCCCCCATTGTAGCACCATCGTATTCAGGGAATCCATGGCCATGATAGCTGTCATCATCCTCTTCTTCTTCATTCTCTTCCATTAGAACCCCTCTTTCTCCGTGCTTGGTCCAACAGTTATAGACGGACATGAAACTGGACATAAACAGGTGAACGTGAATGGTTCTTGAGTTAGAGTAATTGTGATCATTCTTACAGACACCACATGGACAACACATAAAACCATCCGGTCGCTTGTTTGCCTCAGTGCAAGCAGAAAAGTGCGTACGCCATCAATAAACTGTGGAGAGCGTCGGTCACCATACATCCATTGCCGGCTCATCTTCATTACACAACACCGAAAAGACCAAATTAATACAAGTTCATACATAAAGTTCATACACACTTATTCTCATAAAACAACATACAAACTCTCTAGTTAAAGCATTTAAATGCAACAACAAATGCGATCAAGATCGCAACTAAGGTAACAATTGATCCAACAACATAGTGATACCAAGCCTCTTGATTAATGACATATGTTCTAATCTTTCTAATCTTCAAGCGTATTGCATCCATCTTGATCTTGGGATCATCGACGACATTGAAAACATACAACTCCAGTTTCATCTTCTCTTGTTCAATTCTTTTCAATTTTTCTTTCAAATACTTGTTTTATTTTGCAACTAGATTTAACATCTCGACAAGAGGGTCGGTTGCAATTTCCAGTTCACATACCTCCTGGATAAAAACATCTATGTCAACCTGACGGGCATAATTGTCATAAACACGAAATGCAACAAATAGTTATAAAAGAGAATACCATGTCACTATGTATAACAAACAACCATACGAGTAAAAATATATACAAGTAACTATCTAAATCATACAACCATGATTTTCTTTTTATAAAAATGATAAGAACAAGAGGCTCACCAAGGTGGTGCCGGCGACAAGATGGTACGGGCGATCGACGGTGGTTAGGACGGGGACGGGATGGCACTAAGTAAACCACACCTACATATGCAAACTAAGAAGTTAATTTGAGCTCAAATTGCATATAAACCAAATATAACTCCCACGTATGATTACTCACAAACTAAAACCCACAAATCACTACACTTATAGAGCATTGCACGAGCTAATCTAACAATAAGAGATGAAATGACAAAGTTGATAACCTTTGTGAACACTTGCATGAATGGGGTGCCTTCAAATCTTGGCAAAAATGGAGGATGAGCTCGAGCATAGGGAAGAACAGAGGAGAGGAAAGGGAAAAACAGAGAGAATGGGCTCGGGCTGGACGAAGGGTTTATATAGGGGCATCTTTCACTAGTAGAAAACAGGGCTTTGGTCCAGGGTAATATTCACATTAGTCCCGGTTCAGTCACGAACCGGGACTAATGTGAGCATTGGTCCTGGTTCATGCGATTAAGGCATTAGTCCCGGTTCACCTGAGACCTTTAGTCCCGGTTTAAGACACGAACCGAGACTAAAGGGTGCGATGCCCTTTAGTCCCGGTTCGTGCCTGAAACCGGGACTAAAGATTAGACCTTTAGTCCCGGTTTGAGACACAAACCGGTACTAATGGGGTTGAGACCTTTAGTCCCGGTTCGTGCCACGAACCGGTACTAAAGGTCCCATTTTCAACCCCCCCAGTGGATCGCCTTTTCATTTTTAAAAAAAATAAAAGAAAATGATGGAAATGTCAAAAAAATAAAAGAAAATAAGTTTCCCATATGATATGTGGTCTAGTTGTTGGGAAAATTTGCAAATGTGAATTTCGACTTTATTTGCAAAATATCTCTGGAAATTTATAAAATGGGCATAACTTTTGCATACGAACTCGGATGAAAAAGTTTTTTATATGAAAAATCATCTACTCGAAAAGTTACATCCGAATTTAACACGGGGAACCCCGTTAAACATTTTCAAAATCCTCAAAAACCTAACAGAAAAAAGTTACGGGGCTTTTAATATCTGGAGGCAAAAAAATTCAAAAAATTTCAAACTTACTAGTTTCAAGAAGTATTAGTGTTACTAAATAATTATTCAAGAATATTAGTGTTACTAAATAATTATTTCAGTTTTTTTGAATTTTGGTCAAATCTGGTCAAACTATGGTCAAACTGTGGTCAAACAATGGTCAAACATATTATTCAAGAAACTAATTTTTTAGAACAATAGAAATGTGTGACTTCATGCTCAAGCTAAATTCCTGAGGTTAATAGGATTGACATCTTACTATTGTCAGGAAAACAACAATTGCAGACTTGGAAACGAGGGAGAACAGAACCCGGAAGTTAAGTGTGCTCAAGCTGGAGTAGTGAGAGGATGGGTGACCGTCCGGGAAGTTAGATGACGAGGGGTGATTAGAGGTTAAATTGAGCAGTGATGAGGGGTGAGGGGTGATTAGAGATGAGAGGTTAAAATAATTCAGAAATTTGAAAATAAAAAAAATTCCAATTTTTTTTTCAATTTCATAATATTTTCTTTAGTACCGGTTGGTGTTACCAACCTGGACTAAAGGTGGACCTCCAGAACCGGGACTAAAGGGGGAGGCTTTAGTAACGACCATTTAGTCCCGATTCCAGAACCGGGACTAAAGGCCCTTATGAAACGGGACTAAAAGCCATTTTTCTACTAGCATTTAGTCCCGGTTGTTTATACAAACCAGGACTAAATGACCCTTTAGTCCCGGTTTGTGTCACAAACCGGGACTAGAGGTACAAAATGAACCGGGACTAATGATGCCCCTGGCCTAGCCGTTGAAACCGGGAATAATGTTATCACATTAGTCCCGGGCTGTAATGAAACCGGGACTAATGATGTGAACGTAAAGTCATTTTTTTACTGGTGTATAGGGGTACAGTAGACAACTACATATGTGAGATATTTTTTGTCCGCACC
>NC_041393.1:5912759-5918220 GCF_002162155.2 Triticum dicoccoides | reverse complement strand
GTACTTTATGTAGATTACTAGTTAGGTCTAGCTTAGAGGTAGACCAAAAGCAGTGCATGATTTTTTTCCTAGCAAACCTTACTTTGCCGGGGTTTTTTTTTAATTGACAGACCTTGCCGTTGGTGGAATGCATCGCGAGAGACGGGGAGGGATTCTGGAGTCTGATTTCAGTCCGAGCGCGGGAAGGGCATGTTTCCAGTCCGATTTCGTGGAGGAAGCGCGTCGACGCGTTCTGCCTCCCCGTCTATATATACTCCTATTAGCTAGCTTGCCACAAATCGCCAATCCACGCCGGTGCCCGACCGACTCCTCCATCCATCCATCGACGGGACCAAGAAACTAAACCTAGCTGACTCCTCCGTCGATCGATCCATCCATGGAAGCGTCCAAGTTCGGCTTCGGGTCCGACGCGCCGCCGGCGTTCAAGTTCGACCCCACCGACAACGACATCGTCGCCTACTACCTCCTCCCGCGCGCGCTCCGCCTCCCCAACCCGTACGCGCATGCCATCATCGAGGACGACCCCGGGAGCGTCCCGCCGTGGGAGCTCCTCCGGAGGCACAGCAGCGGCGACGGTAAGATGGAACACGCCTTCTTCTTCGGCCCCCGCACGGACCCGGCCAAGAACGGCGGCCGCAAGAACCGCACGATCAAGGGCGCTGGCGTGTGGCAGGGGCAGAAGGGGAAGGAGCACACCGTCACCCTGCTCCACCCCGCCGGCGGCGAGCTGGACGTCACGTACAAGCGCTACGACCTCACCTTCTACCGCACCAAGGGCGGAGCCAGCACGGGGTACATCATGCACGAGTACGAGATCATATCGCCGCCGCTCCCCGGCACGGTGCTCAGCTGTGTCAAGATCAACAAGCACCCCAAGAAGGTAAAGACCGCCGCCGGTGAGCAGCCGGGCACGAGCTACCAGTACGATGCCCCCGCGATGCCGAGCGACAGCAAAGGATTCAGTTTCAGTGACGCGCAAGCTGATGCTCTCTGTGGCGGCAACGTCGGTGGCATGGCAGATGCCGGCTGCTATTACACTCCTCTCAAGTATGCGTTCCAGGAGGACTACCGCCTCCCGGTCACAGATCAAACTGGCGCGAATTACAATGCCGGGGCGATGAAGAGCGACAGCCAGGGACTCACATTCTCTGGCGGCGGCATGGTGGAGACGGACGGCGCGTACAACACCAACAATTACAGCCAGTATCAAGAGATTGCCCCATGGCATTGTCAGCTGGGCCAGAGCTACAACCACAGCCAATACTTGGCTGGAGATGCCGCCGTGATGCCCTCCCACGGCGAGGGGTTCAGCGTCCAGCAACCAGCCGGTGCTCTCTCTTGCTACACTGAAAATACATCCCTGATGTGTTCCGGCGGCGAGCAACAAGCCGGATTCACCGGCGCTCAAGCTGATGCTTTCTCTGGCGGCGGCATGGTGGACACGGACGGCGCCTACTGTGACCCGGTTGCTAGCGGCGCGTACCACAACCAGTACCCTTATCAGCTGGGACAGAGCCACGACCACAGCCAATACTTGGTTGGAGATGCCGCCGTGATGCCTTCCCACGGCGAGTGGTTCACCGCCGAGCATCAAGACGGAGCTCTCTGTGGCCACGCTGAAGATGCCACCGTGATGTGCTCTGGGGCTGAGCAACAAGCCGGTGCGCTCTGTGGCTACAGCAATAATGGCAGTGTCATACGAACTGAGAGTGCCGGCTCAACTATTTCGCTCTGCGATGGTGGGCAGGAGAACGGTGACCACGACGGCGACTTCAGTTGTGAGCAAAGCAACGATGAGATGTACGACATCTTGTTCGGCGACAACGACGGCTAGATCAATCGTGAACAGAGTTGATTTCAGCTTAATGCTTATTGTTTGGACTACCTACACGTGTGATTTGACTCTGAATTCTTAGAGATCTGATGTTGCGTTAATCTTTTGTCTGATATTCATTTTCCTGGCATGTCAAACAATCAGCCAAACAGAATGATCCGTCGGCACCGAACACAGATACGCTTAGCCAATGCTTTTGAGTCTGGACTAGGTATGATTGACTTTATAGGTCTCATACTTGTGCTTTTAACACTTTTGATTTGGTTTGCTGTCTTGGAATATGAGTTCAGAGTTCAGTGTTAAGTTGCAGCATCCCATTCACTAGCATATGGACCCACAAGTCAGCGGTGTTGACCTGTCAAACCGACGCCCGACTTATTACTGACGAGCACCGTTGGTGATAAAACCTCGCAGGGCCCAGCTGTAAGGTGCCACGTCAACAGATTATGGGCCCGTATGTCAGAAACGTTGACTGGTCAAACATGGTTGGTCGGTTGTTAGTGTTGGATGTATCTTCACTGAGAAATACGATGAGGAACGGTTGTTAATTAGTATACAACGACAGTTATAGTGACATCTTTTGCTCGTCACAAAAGACAGGTTCGACGACGTTTTTGGGTTCATCACATGAGATACGATCTTGCGAGACGGAAAAAGTGGTACCGTCAAGATTTTATTTTACATGACGACGCTTCGGTGATGGTGAGGGCGACGGCCAGAAAATGTCACGGGGGTATTTTCGGCGACAAAAAGGGTTATACGTCACACAAGAGAAACGTCGCAAAATAGAGCAAAATTTTGTAGTGCTCAGGTTATCATGTGATGTTCCTTTTGCTTCGAGATACTTCACAAAACCAGGGACGCATCGGTATCCTCCTGAGTCATCACCATGCTCACTATACCAAAATCCTCGTTACCGCTTTTGTTCTTCTTTCTCGTTACTGTGTTCGGGCATCCCCATGATGAAGTCATGTGTGTTTGGCCAGACGATGATCGATGAGTCACACTGAGAGGACCCTAAGAATATCTCTCCATCGTCAGAGGAGCAAATCCCACTCTCGAGCTATCTAGTCCCTTGTCAAACTTTCTGATCAATCTATAATTTGTCGTTATGATCACCGTGTTACAGGTGATGTTTGAGCAACCCCAAAGCCCACCGTATGGTAGGAGGTGACTATAATACTATCATGGTCTAAGGAGAAAATACACATGTTAACACTTTGTGTTATTACAATTGATTATTGACGATATTGACTCAATTCATAACAAACAATATTGGGTCGATTCAATATTGTCGTTTTTTCCAATGTCATAATCCCAATGTTGTTTTAGGATCATCGTTACACTTAATGATATTATAAAGTCTCGAAAACGTGAGCTAGTCCTAGAGGCAAGACTAGGAACCTTTTGTTTATCGTTTATCATTCCACACGTGCATATGAGTTTTCCGCCGAATCGCATATTCCACGATCATAGCAGTTATTGCATAGAATATAAACTCTATAATTATGAATATGGAATAATAATACAAATATTATTGCCTCTAGGGCATATTTCCAACAATGAGGTATATGAGTAATACAAGACTCATGAAGACTCAAAAGATGCCTAATTTATGTAACTAGCGACGAATAGACCGGCTTATCAACTTCTTTAGCTTGAATCATCTTCACTACCAAGATTGAGTCCATCTCCACGGCAACCGGAAGATCACTTCTCTTCAGGGAAATTGGGAGTCCCTCCATGCATGCACATAACTCCACTTAAAGAGCATCTCTATAGGAGAACAATTACCTACAGGCTTAGAAGATAATATTACCCATATCTTCTCCGAGCACCATGCCTGCTTCAGCCGCAGCATTGTCACAAAACGAGCCATCACAGTTAAGTTTAACCCAGCCTAAACAAGGAGTTTACCAAACATCAGAAGATCGAAAAGGCATGGACTCATCTTGCTGAAGCAGTTCAAGATCATAAGTAAGAATTTGTTTCCCGTTCGCTAGATCCGGTGATAGGTCCACTTTCAAGCCAATGATCAAGTCCATATAGCTCACAAGTGAAGGAAATATGCTGAAATAATAAAGTTGTTATTTATATTTCCTTATATCATGATAAATATTTATTATTCATGCTATAATTGTGTTAACCGGAAACTTAGTACATGTGTGAATACATAGACAAACAGAGTGTCCCTAGTATGCCTCTGCTAGACTAGCTCGCTAATCAAATATGGTTAAGTTTCCTAACCATAGACATGTACAAGCGCTACGAGCCTACGACCATAGACATGGTTGAAGGGGAAGGAGCGCACCGTCACCCTGCTCCACCCCGCCGGCGGCGAGCTGGACGTCACGTACAAGCGCTACGAGCCTACGACCTCACCTTCTGCCGCACAAAGGGCGGGACCAGCACGGGGTACATCATGCACGAGTACGAGATCATAAGGCCGCCGCTCCCCGGCACGGTGCTCAGCCGCGTCAAGATCAACAAGCACCCCAAGAAGGGAGCGGCCGCCGCCGGCGAGCAGCCGGGCACGAGCAACCAGTGTGAGGCCTCCCCGATGGCGAGCAACAGCAAGGGATTCAGTTTCAGTGACGCGCAAGCTGGTGCTCTCTGTGGCGGCAACGGCGGCTGCATGGCAGATGCCGGCTGCTATTATACTCCTCTCAAGTATGCGTTCCGGGAGGACTACTGCCTCCCGGTCACAGATCAGCCTGGCGCGAATTACAATGCCGACAGCCAAGGCTTCAGCAGCGCTCAAACTGATGCTTTCTCTGGCGGCGGCATGGTGGAGATGGGCGGCGCCTACTATGATCCTTCACAGTTCGTCCCAGTTACGAGTGACGCGTACAACAACTATCACGGCGGCCAGTTCCAAGAGGTTGCCCCAGGGCCTTATCAGCCGGACCAGAGCCACAATCAAAGCCAATACTTCGTTGGTGCGATGCCCTCCCACGGCGAGGGGTTCACCATCGAGCAACAAGCCGGTGCTCTCTATGGCCACGCTGAAGATTCCTCCCTGATGTGCTTCGACGGCAAGCAACAAGCTGGTGCGCTCTTTGGCTACAGCGGTGATGGCAGTGTCCGCGATGGCGGGGAGGAGGACGTCTTGTTCGGCGACTTCAACTGTGAGATGAGCAAGGACGAGATCCGCGACATCTTGTTTGGCGACAACAACGGCTACTTAAATTGTGAACAGAGCGATGCCGGTGATGCGGCCACCGATCAGGAGTAATTAGTCGAAGCAATACATCTAGAACTACATCATGAAGGCGCTTTTATTATATTTTCAGTGGTCAAACTGAGGAATTTTTATAAGGGACTGTCTAGGTCTCAGTCGACTGAGACTTCGCGAAGTCTCAGTCGACTGACGTCATCATACGTAGATTAGGCCTGTTAAGTGTCTCTCTATCTGCTGGGTTGAACCGGCTTAACACCTGGGCTGGTTTCTCTTTTCCTGTTTGTTTGTTTGTTGGGCTGGGCCATGACATTGTTTGCTTGTGGGCCCGGACGACATAGGAAAAAGACAAAAAAAACTATTTTCTGCTCTGCTTTATGAACCCTACTTTTTGACTGAACCCAGGCAAAACCCCATGCCCACAAGCATGGAGAAACTCACTAGTGTCC
>NC_041393.1:5900581-5912453 GCF_002162155.2 Triticum dicoccoides | reverse complement strand
CTGTGATTTGTTCTAGATCTAATTTTCTTTTCTCTCTTCTCATGTTTGTAACAGCAATCCTGTAGCAGTATGGAAGATTCTTGATGGGACAGAGGTTAGAGTTATAATTTGTAGGAAAATTAGAGAAGAGGCAAAACTGAATTAAGTACTATTTGACCGCATGTGTGTTGTAGCAATTTTGACAGCAGAAAATCATTTTATTTTTAACTGTATGTCCATGAAAAATTGATGTTGGACTCCTCCCTACAAAAGTTGTATATGGATTGATTGGTTCATGTTTTAGGACAGAATATGGCTTGGTAATTAAAACAGAATCAGTAGGGTGCTGCCCTCTCCCCTGCACAAGACACTAAAAAGAAAGACTGAACTTTTTTCAAGATTTGCTACAATGGGGTTGTATTACAAGCATATTATCATACATGACCCTGCATAGTGTATAGAAACAGATGAGAAAAATGTAGCATGGTTAACATCTAGTTTGGTGACTACAGAAGATCAAGAATGTATAGTGTTAACTAAGTAAAAAGAAACAGAGGCATAGAAAAAATGAACCTTTCTTGTGGATGGCCAAATATACCTCAGCAACAATGTTTTCTCTTCATTTTGTAGGTGCTGGACGGAACTATGGCACAAAGAACTCCAAACAGCTGCGGACCAGTCCCAGTTAATCTGCTGACACCGGTTCATGTAAGATTGATATTTTTTGGAAAAAAGGTTGTTTCACAAGGGTGGCCAAAAAAAGGAACTTAGAACATCACTCTCCATGCGCAGCAGCCATACCTTGGTGTCCAACATGTGCAGCATCAACAAACTGTGATGAATCTGGCATCCCAACCATCTTCAAGTGCATTTGCACAACATGTATGTGCTTTCATGAACAACAAAAATAAACTCTTTAAGTTATCTGCCTTGATCAATATAATCTGGTACTCTGTTACACATCAAGTTATAACATGCAAAGAGAAGTAAAAAAATGCAGGGTCATGCCGAATGCGAGTGCCTCAGAAAATAAATAATAATAATCTCAGTATGCCGAATGCGTCAGAAAATTCAAACAAGCATTGGCAATGCTCAGTGCCAAGCAAGCAATTGAAGGGACATCAAGCAATTGAAGGGACATCAGTAACAACCAAGTACAAGTACATCACAGCAGAATTCAATAGTTACCTTTGAAAAAATCTCAGCTACCTACCTCTATTTCAACGTCGGCCATGGAATTTGTTCTCTTCATCTCACACTCAGAAAAGTATGAGGTCAAGCCAAACAAAACACTAATTCGCTCCCTCAGATTCGTGATTCACACCCAGAAAAAACATTAAAAAAACATACCCAAAAATCGTCATCTCCATTTGCAAACTCCATCCCAGAATCTAGATTCACACAATATATCCCCTAGCGGGCAAACAAACAAATCTGAGATAATAAAAGCTTGTCATAAAACTATGGCAGAGAGTAAGTGAGGATGGTTAATGCGTTCACATATTGCTAATTGTAACTAGTAAAAGGAAACACTCCCAGATTTTCTTACGGAAATGTAAAACATCAAGTGTCTATTTCGGTAGTTCAGACAAACAAAACCAAATCAGGCACTACAAATCCAACATTCCATGAGTTGGAGAGAGGAAGCTAAAAGCAAAACAACTTTTGAATAAATGTGGAAAATTGATGTTGAAAAGATTAAGTGATGCCTTAATTAGCCAAGACTATCAGCCGCAAATCTACTGACAGTGAACTTGGATACTTGTAAATTCACAACCACAGAATGTCTACTGACACTTGACAGTGAACAGAATTAGACTGACGCTCTCATAAAGCACATAAAATTCAGATGTAGTCCTACCAAGCCCCCATCTCGCTGACCGGGGCGGCGCCGGAGGACGATGGAGAAAACGGCCGCGCTGCCCCTGCCCCCTTTTCGTCGGGTAGCACCACCGGCACAGCTGATGTGCCCGAGGATCTGGACAAGTAACTCTTCTCTCCTTTAATATGCTCCCTTTTTTTTTAAAGAAAATGAGCTCCACTGTCAGAATCAGATGCAAAAAAACAAATTAGATTTTTTTATTAAATCCTTGGGAAAACAAAAAAAGGAAAAAGGAAAAAAATATATATGATTTAAAAAAACACAAACTAGTTGTGAGATCGGGTGCTTGATTTGTGTTTGCGGGCATGAATGGTGGTGTTATGGTGCTCGTGTGACACATAGCGAGGGTAGAGGATTCACGGGGGAGCTGCCACCTTCCGATCAAGCAAAAAAGTCTAGTTGTGAAAATGTTTGTAAAGAGACATAGTTATAGTCCAAGGGACCGCACTTGCAAATTGCATGACTAGTTGCCCCCTCTCTCTTACTGCCACCCCTCCGACAAAACAAGGCCCCTAGTTGAAACTAAGTTAGAAGACACTAAGTACGACCATGCTAGAAAGACAAAACAAGGCCCCTAGTTGTGGTCACCTCTCTATCGTTGCTGCCCCCTCCGACAAAACAAAGGTCCTCCAATTGCAACCAAGTTAGAAGACATGCAGTTGCGTGCATACTGAGGGACATGCAATTGGCCCCATGTTTCTAGACGCCGCCCCCTCCGACAAAACAAATGTCCCCCAGTTGCGACCAAATTAGAAGACAAGCAGTTGCGTGCCCACTATGGCACATGCAACTAGCGCGTCTACCCGTACAAAAAGAAGTAAGTCGAGTTGCAACTGTTGGAAATATGCCCTAGAGGCAATAATAAATTAGTTATTATTATATTTCCTTGTTCATGATAATCGTTTATTATCCATGCTATAATTGTATTGATAGGAAACTCAGATACATGTGTGGATACATAGAGAACACCATGTCCCTAGTAAGCCTCTAGTTGACTAGCTTGTTGATCAATAGATGGTTACGGTTTCCTGACCATGGACATTGGATGTCAATGATAACGGAATCACATCATTAGGAGAATGATGTGATGGACAGGACCCAATCCTAAGCCTAGCATAGAGATCGTGTAGTTCGAATGCTAAAGCTTTTCTAATGTCAAGTATCTTTTCCTTAGACCATGATATTGTGCAACTTCCGGATACCGTAGGAATGCTTTGGGTGTACCAAACGTCACAACGTAACTGGGTGGCTATAAAGGTGCACTACAGGTATCTCCGAAAGTGTCTGTTGGGTTGGCACGAATCGAGACTGGGATTTGTCACTCCGTGTAAACGGAGAGGTATCTCTAGGCCCACTCGGTAGGACATCATCATAATGTGCACAATGTGACCAAGGGGTTGATCACGGGATGATGTGTTATGGAACGAGTAAAGAGACTTGCCGGTAACGAGATTGAACAAGGTATCGGTATACCGACGATCGAATCTCGGGCAAGTACAATACCGTTAGACAAAGGGAATTGTATACGGGATTGATTGAGTTCTTGACATCGTGGTTCATCCGATGACATCATCGAGGAGCATGTGGGAGCCAACATGGGTATCCAGATCCCGCTATTGGTTATTGACCGGAGAGCCGTCTCGGTCATGTCTGCATGTCTCCCGAACCCGTAGGGTCTACACACTTAAGGTTCGGTGACGCTAGGGTTGTATGAGTATGAGTATGCAGCATAACGAATGTTGTTCGGAGTCCCGGATGAGATCCCGGATGTCACGAGGAGTTTCGGAATGGTCCGGAGGTAAAGAATTATATATAGGAAGTGGTATTTCGGCCATCGGGAAAGTTTCGGGGTCACCTGGTATTGTACCGGGACCACCGGAAGGGTCCCGGGGTCCACCGGGTGGGGCCACCCATCCCGGAGGGCCCCATGGGCTGAAGTGGGAGGGGAACCAGCCCATAGTGGGCTGGTGCGCCCCCTTAGGCCCACCCCTGCGCCTAGGGTTGAAACCCTAGGGGGGGGGGGGGGGGGCGCACCACATGCCTTGGGGGGCACTCCACCCCCCTGGCCGCCGCCCCTTGGGAGAATAGATCTCCCAGGGCCGGCGCCCCCCCCGGGGGCCTATATAAAGGAGGGCAAAGGGGAGGGCAGAAGCACCCTGTGCATTGGCGCCTCCCTCCCCTGCTACACTTCGTCCTCCTCCCGCAGCAGCTTGGCGAAGCCCTGCCGGAGTTTTGCTGCATCCATCACCACGCCGTCGTGCTGCTGGATCATCATCAACCTCTCCTTCCCCCTTGCTGGATCAAGAAGGAGGAGACGTCTCCCGTCCCGTACGTGTGTTGAACCCGGAGGTGCTGTCCGTTCAGCACTTGGTCATCGGTGATCTGAATCACGGCGAGTACGACTCCTTCAACCCCGTTCTCTTGAACGCTTCCGCTTAGCAATCTACAAGAGTATGTAGATGCAATCTCTCTCCCATGACTCATTGCTTAGATGAACTCATAGATGGATCTTGGTGAAACCGTAGGAAAAATTTTAATTTTCTGCAACGTTCCCCAATAGTGGCATCATGAGCTAGGTCTATGCGTAGTTCTCTATTGCACGAGTAGAACACAATTTTGTTGTGGGCGTAGATCTTGTCAACTTGCTTGCCGCTACTAGTCTTATCTTGCTTCAGCGGTATTGTGGGATGAAGCGGGCCGGACCAACCTTACATGTACGCTTACGTGAGACCGGTTCCACCGACTGACATGCACTAGTTGCATAAGGTGGCTGGCGGGTGTCTGTCTCTCCCACTTTAGTTGGAGCGGATTCGATGAAAAGGGTCCTTATGAAGGGTAAATAGAAGTTGAAAAAATCACATTGTGGTTATTCGTAGGTAAGAAAACGTTCTTTCTAGAACCCAATTGCAGCCACGTAAAAGATGCAACAACAATTAGAGGACGTCTAACTTGTTTTTGCAGCAATTGTCATGTGATGTGATATGGCCAGAAGTTGTGATGAATGATGAATGATATATTGTGATGTATGAGATCATGTTCTTGTAATAGGAATCACGACTTGCATGTCGATGAGTATGACAACCGGCAGGAGCCATAGGAGTTGTCTTTATTTTTGTATGACCTGCGTGTCATTGAAGAACGCCATGTAAATTACTTTACTTTATTGCTAAACATGTTAGCCATAGAAGTAGAAGTAGTCGTTGGCGTGACACCTTCATGAAGACACGATGATGGAGATCATGATGATGGAGATCATGGTGTCATGCCGGTGACAAGATGATCATGGAGCCCCGAAGATGGAGATCAATGGAGCTATATGATATTGGCCATATCATGTCACTACTATATAATTGCATGTAATGTTTATTATGTTTATGCATCTTGTTTACTTAGAACGACGGTAGTAAATAAGATAATCCCTTACAACAATTTCAAGAAGTGTTCTCCCCTAACTGTGCACCGTTGCTAAAGTTCGTCGCTTCTAAGCACCACGTGATGATCGGGTGTGATGGATTCTTACGTTCACATACAACGGGTGTAAGACAGATTTACACACGCGAAACACTTAGGGTTAACTTGACGAGCCTAGCATGTACAGACATGGCCTCGGAACACAGAGACTGAAAGGTCGAGCATGAGTCGTATAGTGGATACGATCAACATGAAGATGTTCACCGATGATGACTAGTCCGTCTCATGTGATGATCGGACACGGCCTAGTTGACTCGGATCATGTAATCACTTAGATGACTAGAGGGATGTCTATCTGAGTGGGAGTTCATAAGATGAACTTAATTATCCTGAACATAGTCAAAAGATCTTTGCAAAGTATGTCGTAAGCTCGCGCTTTAGTTCCACTATTTAGATATGTTCCTAGAGAAAATATAGTTGAAAGTTGATAGTAGCGATTATGCGAACAGTAGAAAGCTAATGTCCTTAATGCACCGCTCAGTGTGCTGAACCCCAAACGTCGTTTGTGGATGTTGCGAACATCGGACATACACGTTTTGATAACTACGTGATAGTTTAGTTAAACGGTTTAGAGATAAGGCACCAAAGACGTTTTCGAAATGTCGCAGAACATATGAGATGTTTCGAGGGCTGAAATTGGGATTTCAGGCTCGTGCCCACATCAAGAGGTATAAGACCTCCGACGATTTTCTTAGCCTGCAAACTAAGGGAGAAAAGCTCAATCGTTGAGCTTGTGCTCAGACTGTCTGAGTACAACAATCACTTGAATCGAGTGGGAGTTGATCTTCCAGATGAGATAGTGATGTTTCTCCAAAGTCATTGCCACCAAGCTGCTAGAGCTTCGTGATGAACTATAACATATCAAGGATAGAGATGATAATCCTTGAGGTATTCGTGTTGTTTGACATCGCGAAAGTAGAAATCAAGAAGGAGGATCAATTGTTGATGGTTGGTGAAACCACTAGTTTCAAGAAGGGCAAGGGCAAGAAGGGACACTTCATGAAACGGCAAATCAGTTGCTGCTCCAGTGAAGAAACCCAAGGTTGAACGCAAACCCGAGACTAAGTGCTTCTGTAATAAGGACAACCACTGGAGCAGCATTACCCTAGATACTTGGTAGATGAGAAGGCTGGCAAGGTCAATAGAAGTACTTTACTAGTACTCCTAGTAGCACCAGGGTATTAAGATACCGGTTCAGTTGCTAAGTGTTAGTAACTCGAAATAAAAGAGCTACGGAATAAACGGAGACTAGCTAAAGATGAGCTGACGATACGTGTTGGAAGTGTTTCCAAGTTTGATGTGATCAAACATCGCACGCTCCCTCTACCATCAAGATTAGTATTAAACCTGGATAATTGTCATTTGGTGTTTGCGTTGAGCATAGACATGATTGGATTATGTCTATCGCAATACGGTTATTCATTTAAGGAGAATAATGGTTACTCTGTTTATTTGAATAATACCTTCAATGGTCTTGCACCTCAAGGAATGGTTTATTGAATCTCGATCGTAGTGATACACATTTTCATGCCAAAAGATATAAGATAGTAATGATAGTACCACCTACTTGTGGCACTGCCATGTAAGTCATATTGGTATAAAACGCATGAAGAAGCTCCATGTTGATGGATCTTTGGACTCACTCGTTTTTGAAAAGTTTGAGACATGCGAACCATGTCTATTGGTGTATACGCATGAAGAAACTCCATGAAGATGGATCGTTTGGACTCACTTGATTTTGAATCACTTGAGATATGCAAATCATACCACATGGGCAAGATGACTGAAAAGCCTCATTTTCAGTAAGATGGAACAAGATAGCAACTTGTTGGAAGTAATACATTTTGATGTGTGCAGTCCAATGAGTGCTGAGGCATGCAGTGAATATCGTTATGTTCTTACTTCACAGATGATTCGAGTAAATGTTGAGTATATACTTGATGAAACACAAGTCTGAATTATTGAATGGTTCAAGTAATTTCAGAGTGAAGTTGAAGATCATTGTGACAAGAGGATAAAATGTCTATGATATGATCATAGAGATGAGGATCTGAGTTACGAGCTTTGGCACGCAATTAAGACATTGTGGAAATTGTTTCACAATTATTACTGCCTGGAACACCATAGTGTGATGGTGTGTCCAAACATCATAGTTGCACCCTATTGGATATGGTGCATACCATGATGTCTCTTATCGAATTACCACTATCGTTCATGGGTTAGGCATTAGAGACAACTGCACTCACTTTAATAGGGCACCACGTAACTCCGTTGAGACGACACCGTATGAACTATGGTTTGGAGAAACCTAAGCTGTCGTTCCTTAAAAGTTTGGGGCTGAGACGCTTATGTGAAAAAGTTTCAGGTTGATAAGCTCGAACCCAAAGCGGATAAAATGCATCTTCATAGGACACCCAAAACAGTTGGGTATACCTCCTAATTCAGATCCGAAAGCAATAGGTATTGTTTCTTGAACCGGGTCCTTTCTCGAGGAAAAGTTTGTCTCGAAAAGTTGAGTGGGAGGATGGTGGAGACTTGATATGGTTATTGAACCATTACTTCAACTAGTGTGTAGCAGGGCACAGGAAGTTGTTCCTGTGGCACCTACACCAATTGAAGTAGAAGCTTATGATAGTGATCATGAAACTTCGGATCAAGTCACTACCGTACCTCGTAGGGTGACAAGGATGTGTACTGCTTCAGAGTGGTATAGTAATCCTGTCTTGAAGGTCATGTTGCTAGAAAACAATGAACCTATGAGTTATGGAGAAGCGATGGTGGGCCCAAATTCTGACAAATGGTTAGAAACCATGAAATCCGAGATAGGATCCATGTATCAGAACAAAGCATGGACTTTGGTGGACTTGCCCGATGATCGGCAAGCCATTGAGATAAATGGATCTTTAAGAAGAAGACGGACGTGGACGGTAATGTCACCGTCTATGAAGCTCGACTTGTGGCAAAGAGTTTTTCACAAGTTCAAGGAGTTGACAACGATGAGATTTTCTTATCCGTAGCGATGCTTAAGTCCGTCGGATTCATGTTAGCATTAGCTGCATTTATGAAATCTGGCAGATGGATGTCAAAACGAGTTTCCTTACCAGTTTTCGTAAGGAAAGGTTGTATGTGATAAAATCAGAAAGGTTTTGTCGATCCTAAGGATGCTAAAAGGTATGCTAGCTCTAGCGATGCTTCCATGGACTGGAGTAAGCATCTCGGAGTTGGAATGTACGCTTTGATGAGATGATCAAAGATTTTGGATTTATACAAAGTTTATGAGAAACTTGTATTTCCAAAGAAGTGAGTGGGAGCACTATAGAATTTCTGATGAGTATATGTTGTTGACATATTGATGATCAGAGATGATGTAGAATTTCTAGAAAGCATATAGGGTTATTTGAAAGGTGTTTTTCAATAGAAAACCTGGATTAAGCTACTTGAACATTGAGCATCAAGATCTATGAGGATAGATCAAAAACGCTTAATGGTACTTTCAAATGAGCATATACCTTGACATGATCTTGAAGGTGTTCAAGATGGATCAGTCAAAGAAGGAGTTCTTGCCTGAGATGTAAGGTATGAAGTTAAGACTTAAAGCTCGACCACGGCAGAAAAGAGACAAAGGACGAAGGTCGTCCCCTATGCTTTAGACGTAGGCTCTGCAGTATGCTATGCTGAGTACCGCACCTGATGTGTGCCTTGCCACATGTCTGGCAAGAGGGTACAAAGGTGATCAAGGAGTGGATCACCAGATAGCGGTCAAAATTATCCTTAGAGGAATAAGGATATGTTTCTCGATTATGGAGGTGATAAAGAGTTCAACGTAAAGGGTTACGTCGATGCAAGCTTTAACACCTATCCGAGTGACTCTGAGTAGCAAACCGGATACGTATAGTGGAACAACCATTTGGAATAGCTCCAAGTGGAGCGTGGAAGTAGCATTTACAATATGACATAGAGAATTGCGAAGTACATACGGATCTGAATGTTGCAGATCCATTGACTAAAACCTCTCTCACAAGCAGAACATGATCAAACCCCAGAACTCATTGAGTCCTAATCACATGATGATGTGAACTAGTTTAGTGACACTAGTAAACTCTTTGGATGTTGGTCACATGCTGATGTGACCCGTCAGTGTTAATCACATGGTGATGTGAACTAGATTATTGACTCTAGTGCAAGTGGGAGACTGTTGGAAATATGCCCTAGAGGCAATAATAAATTAGTTATTATTATATTTACTTGTTCATGATAATCGTTTATTATCCATGCTATAATTGTATTGATAGGAAACTCAGATACATGTGTGGATACATAGAGAACACCATGTCCCTAGTAAGCCTCTAGTTGACTAGCTTGTTGATCAATAGATGGTTACGGTTTCCTGACCATGGACATTGGATGTCATTGATAACGGGATCACATCATTAGGAGAATGATGTGATGGACAAGACCCAATCCTAAGCCTAGCATAGAGATCGTGTAGTTTGTATGCTAAAGCTTTTCTAATGTCAAGTATCTTTTCCTTAGACCATGAGATTGTGCAACTCCCGGATACCATAGGAATGCTTTGGGTGTACCAAACGTCACAACGTAACTGGGTGGCTATAAAGGTGCACTACAGGTATCTCCGAAAGTGTCTGTTGGGTTGGCACGAATCGAGACTGGGATTTGTCACTCCGTGTAAACGGAGAGGCATCTCTGGGCCCACTCGGTAGGACATCATCATAATGTGAACAATGTGACCAAGGGGTTGATCACGGGATGATGTGTTACGGAACGAGTAAAGAGACTTGCCGGTAACGAGATTGAACAAGGTATCAGTATACCGACGATCGAATCTCGGGCAAGTACAATACCGTTAGACAAAGGGAATTGTATACGGGATTGATTGAGTCCTTGACATCGTGGTTCATCCGATGACATCATCGAGGAGCATGTGGGAGCCAACATGGGTATCCAGATCCCGCTGTTGGTTATTGACCGGAGAGCTGTCTCGGTCATGTCTGCATGTCTCCCGAACCCGTAGGGTCTACACACTTAAGGTTCGGTGACGCTAGGGTTGTATGAATATGAGTATGCAGCATACCGAATGTTGTTTGGAGTCCCGGATGAGATCCCGGACGTCACGAGGAGTTTCGAAATGGTCCGGAGGTAAAGAATTATATATAGGAAGTGGTATTTCGGCCATCGGGAAAGTTTCGGGGTCACCCGGTATTGTACCGGGACCACCGGAAGGGTCCCGGGGGTCCACCGGGTGGGGCCACCCATCCCGGAGGGCCCCATGGGCTGAAGTGGGAGGGGAACTAGCCCATAGTGGGCTGGTGCGCCCCCTTAGGCCCACCCCTGCGCCTAGGGTTGAAACCCTAGGGTGGGGGGGGGGGGCACCACATGCCTTAGAGGGCACTCCACCCCCCTGGCCGCCGCCCCTTGGGAGAATAGATCTCCCAGGGCCGGCGCCCCCCCTGGGGGCCTATATAAAGGAGGGCAAAGGGGAGGGCAGCAGCACCCTATGCATTGGCGCCTCCCTCCCCTGCTACACTTCGTCCTCCTCCCGCAGCAGCTTGGCGAAGCCCTGCCGGAGTTCTGCTGCATCCATCACCACGTCGTCGTGCTGCTGGATCATCATCAACCTCTCCTTCCCCCTTGCTGGATCAAGAAGGAGGAGACGTCTCCCGTCCCGTACGTGTGTTGAACGCGGAGGTGCTGTCTGTTCAGCACTTGTTCATCGGTGATCTGAATCACGGCGAGTACGACTCCTTCAACCCCGTTCTCTTGAACGCTTCCGCTTAGCAATCTACAAGGGTATGTAGATGCAATCTCTCTCCCATGACTCGTTGCTTAGATGAACTCATAGATGGATCTTGGTGAAACCGTAGGAAAAATTTTAATTGTCTGCAACGTTCCCCAACAGCAACCAAGTTATAAGGCATGCAGTTGCGACCATGCTCGAGGACATGCAGTTGCATGCCTAGTGTGGGGCATGCAACTGGGCTCCTCTCTCTTGATGTCGCCCCCTTTGACAAAGAAAAGGTTCCCCCAAGTTGCGACCAAGTTAGAAGACATGGAGTTGTGTGCCTAGTGTGGGACATGCACCTGGACCCATCTCTCTCGACGCGGTCCCATCCAACAAAACAAAATCCCCCCTAGTTGCGACCAAGTTAAAAGACGTCGACGTGCAGTTGCGTTCCTAGTGCGAGACATGCAACTGGGGCCATCTCTCTCGATGCCGCTCCCTCCAACAAAACAAAGGTCCCTAGTTGCGACCAAGTAAGCAGACATGCAGTTGCGTGCCCATTGTGGGACATGAAACTGGCAAAGTCAGAGTTGCAACCAAGTTAAGACATGCAGTTGCGACCGTGCTCGAATACATGCAGTTGCGTGCCTAGTGTGGGGCATGCAACTGGGACCCATCTCTCTCGTCACCGCCCCCTTCGACAAAACAAAGGTCCCACCCTAGCTGCGACCAAGCTAGAAGACATGCAGTTGCGTGCCTGTTCTGGGACATGCAACTGGGCCCCATCTCTCTCGACGTCG
>NC_041393.1:5888404-5900376 GCF_002162155.2 Triticum dicoccoides | reverse complement strand
CGACCAAGTTAGAAGACATGCAGTTGCATGCATATTCTGGGACATGCAACTGGCCCCATCTCTCTCGACACCGCCCCCTCCGACAAAACAAAGGTCCATCGGTTGCGACCAAGCTAGAAGACATACAGTTGTGTGCCTTCTGTGGGACATTCAACTGGGCCCACATCTCTCTCAACGCCTCTTACTTAAAAAGTGTTTGCACCTCTTACTTAAAAACTATACATGCAAAAAAGAAAAAGGAGAAAAAAATTGGTGAGAAAATGGATCAAGCAATGATATAAAAAGTACAAGCTGCTACAACCTAAAAATTCATTCTAGAAACAAGCATACATGACTAAGGACTGGAACATGATCTACAGGAAATGACAGGAACAAGCAACAAGCCTACATGGTTTTGAACATCAAAACCCTGAATATCCTACAAAAATGTACACTCCACATTCCACATTCTACATTCTACATGGGTTCAGAAAAATGCATCAAAAGAGCTTGACGCGCTGGATAAAAATAATTCAATGTAAACAACTAGTTAAACTAGGGGCTCCCCTCTGCTTCAAAAACTATTATATTCTGTGATGATGAGTAAAAACTAAAAAATAAGGATCATACAATGAAAAAAATTGAAAAACAGAGGCTGCTGATTTACTCCTGCATTTTTAAACTCCTCTAGACATACATGCTAATGCCGCTTGACCTGCTCTCGCGATAGCAAGGGCTCAGGCAAACTCTGCAAACCATCTCCTGTGCACATAAAAAAGCCGCCAAAATATAAATTTGTGCTAGTGAGACACATACATATTCAGCTAATGGTTTTTAGTGCGATACTTGTATGCTTCTGAACAAAAGGGATTTCTAGACAATTATCATTTATCATTGGCGTCGCCGTTGATGGCGAAAAAAATATATTTACATTATGATGTGGAGATAAAGAAAAGAAGAATCTATCAAGAGACCATAATATGTTGATTCATACACACACAAAAATGAACATTTTACTGATTCATATGGTTTAAGCAAAAAAAGAAAACTGAAAAAACATGCTGCTGCTGGAAACTTAGTTGCACTAATCATTATCGTTTGATTCCACAAAAAAAGAACTTTGAACATGCTACTAATTAAATTGGGTCTCAGCAAAAAAAAAAAACTGGCAAAAACAAGTAAACATGCTACTGATACATTCTACAGAGAAAAAAGATTTCAATATAATCTCTAGTGATACAATTCAGTAGTAATCTCTCTTTTTTACAGAAGAAAATATTTCAAAAAACATCCTACTGATTAGATAGGGGTTCTGAAAAAACAAATAAAAGATACTCACTCCTACTGGTATATTCAGTGATAATCTCTCTTCCTTTAAAGAAGACATGCTACTGAATAAATATGGTAATCTAAATAAACAAACAAAGGACTGAACCACCCTTAGTGATAACTTCAGCAAATACATATGAGGGGATTTGATTTAAGTAATATTCCTCAAACATGTTGACAAAAAAATTGTTTCTGCCGAAAATCATATTCTTCAAATGCTACTAACCACGACTAAAATAAACAAACAAGGGACTGAACCTCTCCCTAGGTGATGGATCAGTAATAGATCTAGACGTCTGAAGTCCAAATTAGGGGATACGAGAGAACCCTTCTTGAGACCTTGACGTCTGAAGCAAGAAGCGTACAAACAAAAAATGGACTGACCACTGTATGCTTCAAGGCTACTAATATCTGGACTCAAATCCCCTCATATATACGCACTACATTACCACCCCTTGTTGAATAAAAAAAGGACAATTATATGTTTCAAATCTGGACTTGATCCAAACAATGGAACACAAAAAATCCACTCGGATCTACTGCATCTCACCAACTAACAAACAAAAAGGAAAAAGAAAAGATGGAATTGCACTTACTCCATCAGCAGGGTCGCCCATCCTCTGGTTGGCTGTTTAGGAGCACAGCGATTTCTCTTCGATTCGCTTCAGAGATCTTTCAGATTTTCACAGAGAAAGGATGGAGAGAGACAGAGGAGAGGATGAAATGGACTGAAGACTGCCAATCCCCTCCTCTTAATACCTAGGGTGCCTATCCCTCTGTCCTCCTCTTAATTACCACGGGGCTGCCACTTCCTCTTCACCTGCCCCAGCCCGCAAAAAGAAACACGAGACGCTCACGCTAGAAAAATCGCTCCAACAAAAAAAAAGCAAAATGGGCCGGTCCGTGACGCACACAGGCCGAAACAAAGACAAAAGCGGGCCAGCGTGAATCTACAAGCAACACGAGATCGAACGGTTGCACAGTCGACTGAGACTTCGCGAAGTCTCAGTCGACTGATTTTTAGCAGCTCCGTTTTTATAAATATGTAAACTATTTAGACAATCAAAATATTTGAGGTACTTTGGAGTATTTCACATAATATTTTAGGTATAGTACGAGCACAAAAATTGACATGCTTGAATGGCACCATCCAAGTTATCTCTTGGGTACAACATTGCAAACTCGTTTTGTGCTACTGGTTTAATTCTTCGGACATTGAGATTTACTAGAGGTTGACGTGCGCTTTGATGCGCCGTAGTTAGACATGAGTTAAGCATTCCTTTTTATTTGACATGATATTATGGTTGGTGGCTTCGTTCTGTATTTGAGTTAAGATGACTTTTAATTGCACTGACGGTTTCCTTTTTTGTTGGCTCCGCTCTTGCTCGATAGAGACAATATCTATTTGTGAGGTGAACTAAATTATTTTGTGGGTGGTTGTGGTATTCTTATGTATGACACAACAATCAATATATGAGTGTCACGTTCGCCTGGGAGTGGATCCAAGCAAATAATGCATGGCTGATCCACTCTCTTACAGGAGGCCCCATCAGCTCCCCAAAGCCCTCATGTAACAGGAGCCAACATTCCTAGAGAATTTAGAACATTAAATTATAAGATATGGCAAGGGGAATTAAAAAAAATTAAGCAATAGTATTTGAAAAATATATAATGTTCAGATCCGTCATTCAACATTCGGCAAAACTTCTAAACAAATAAAGAAATTGGACCAGCACTGCTCATTAACAAACTGGCAAGCCGGCTAGGAAAATGTTTAAGACCAAGACCATGCAAATTAATGAAACTTACCAACACAATCCAAATTTATACAAACCAACCTCTTCGACCGAAACCAACAAAAACCATTTCAAAATTTTGGGTTAAACCTATTTGCTCCAACCGAATCAAGCCATCAATTTGAAAGTAGACATCAATAAATGAGCTTTTGACGTCAATTATTCCCTTGCAACAAGCAGATGTTGACATAGATTAGAGGAACTCCAAGCATGCGGAACTAAATTGTTCGCGCGTGTTAGTTTGCGTCCAAACGGATGAAAATACCGGTCCTACGCGGTGAACCAAACCCAAAGGTTGTCCGCTCGCTGTCCGTCTGGACGCATTTGCGGCCCAAATTTGCGTCTGATTTTTGTCCACGCTGACACGAGAGTACGAGACGGACGCACTGCGTGTCGTTTCGATGTCCGGCCCGGGCTCGCGCGTCGACAACATAACTACTCCACGCAGTTGTAGTCATTGCATCCACCACCTAATCTGAGCCCGCATGGCAATGTCTACAAGCATCGGGCGTGCTCGTCGTTCTTAATGCAAGTGTGGGGGGGGGGGGTCATCGACTTCTCCTTCCCATCCACATTTGGCCACACTCGCTCCCCTCGACGCCGACAGCGCAAGCGCTAGCTATTGTTATCTTCAGCAAGAGCAAGGGCAAGGGCAAACCCGATGTTGGCGCCAGCTCGTCCCGCATGCAGCCTCCATTGCCACTGCCCCCGCCAGCCTACACGATGAATCCCCGTGCGGCTAGTGGTCGCCGGCCACGGGACTGGCTATACATCAAGGTGCACCAAGTGCGTTGGCACTGGCATTACCGCCAACCGCAGTCGTGGCCAGATGTTGACCTCTCGCACGGCTAGCACCTTGAACCGCATCGCATCCCGATGTCGGCGGCGGCACGGTCAGTGCAGGCGCACGCGGAGGAGGTGCGCAAGCGCCGCACCCTCCTAACGCCAGAGCATCGGCGCGACCCTACCTATTCGCAAGACTACCCCAGCCGGGAAGCCTGGTTCACCATGGAGCATGAGTGGCCCGCCGCGGCAGCATGCTGCTTAAGCTTTGGTTCGTGGCGCTGCCCCGGAGGTGGCGTCGGAGGAGGAGGAGGAGGAGGCGGCCCACCAGGCCACATTGGAGGTGGCGCTCCAGGGCGCCCTGGAGGAGAGCTAGCGCGAGGACACACATTGTTGGTGGCGGGGGACCGCGCCTACGCTCTGCTGCTGCCCGAGCCCAAGGCCCTCATGAGAAGGACGCACGGGCGCTCACGCTCATTGCCATGCTGCCCATGGAGCCGGAGTCGGAAATGTAGCTGGCATCCTCCGCGAGTGGGTGAGCGTGCCTCCCATCGCGCTGGGCGCCACGTCGGAGCAAGAGGAGGCCTACCTGGAGCACTAGGGACAGCACCACCTGTCTGAGAAGCGCGCCGACGGCGAGCGCCAGATGCAAGCCGAGCGCAAGGAGGAGGAGCGCCGTGCCTGCTGGGCACGTGATGTGGAGGAAGAGCGCTGGGAGCAGGAGCTGGAGGACCGCGCGCTGCACAACAATGTGCCCAGTGGGGCATAGGTTGTAGGAGTCGGCGCGGGTGGTGTGGGAGACTGCATTCCCATGGGCTGGGCCGCCGCCAGCCTTCGTAGACTTTACCGGCGACGACGGCAACGATAGTGACACCGAAGGCAACGTGGGTGGTTGGGAGGCGTGTTTACTTAGTTTTTTTATGTTTGATTAATGTTTAAGTGGATTTTTGCCGGCGGTTGACCGGCCATTTAATGTTTAATTATGTTTAATTCGAACACATGTTTTCAAAATTGATTTTTAAATGGACGCGAAAAAATGCGTCGCGCATCGTTGGACGGAGCGGTCGACTCAAACAAAAAAGTAGAAAATCATGTCAAGAAAACCGGTTTTACTTTCGCTTGTACTAATACATTGCCGCGTAGTAATCATTGGCTAGAAAACCAGCTTTGACGGGGTCCACCATTTGACCAAAATCCAGGATCAACAAGAGGGCTCCATTTCATGGGAGCTTAGTAATTGTAGAGATTTCCCTGTGAGTACCAAGTCGCTCTTAAATTGTTTCGAGGGAACGCTTTTCATATATTGCCGGCAATATTTCATATGAATCTAATAGCACACGTTCTGACGTTCATCTTTGAAGTTGCTGGAAGACACAAGTTAGCATCATATTCATATTAAGCAGTATAATTTACATAGCTTGTACCAACGCAGGCGCCGCCTCCTCCTACAAGAAAAGCTAGAGTTCGTGCCTCTCGCCGGCTCCGCCGCAGGTTCGCCTCGTCTCCGGTGGCCATAGGGCCATGAGGGTGTGGTGGATCTTGACAAGTGCCGGCGGGAGGGCTCCGTTATTAGTTGTTCCTTTGAGATTTGTTAGGGTTTGTGTCCTATTCAGGAAGGCGAGATGTCGGCGGCTCCCTGAAGATGGAATAAAGGTCTCCTTGCCTAGTTCCCGTTCCAGTGGTGCGCCTAGCATTTTTGGCGGGCGTGTGGGTGTGTCTCCGGCGGATATATTCTCGGTGGATTTGCTCGGATCTGGTTGTCGTTCGTCTATGTTCGTGTATCTTCAGGCTCGATCCTTTCGATATACGTTATTCTTCATCGGCAGCGGTTACTGTTTCAGCGTAGTAGTCCTATGGGGCCTTAGCACGACGACTTCCGACTGTCTACTACAACAAGTTGTGCCCGACTCCGGCAAGGGAGGGGTGATGACGGCGGCCCACCTTCGACTCGCTTCGTTGCTTGTAGTCGTTGCTAGGTGGTCTACGGATCTGGATGTAATTTTTATTATGGTGTTCGTTGTACTGCCATGATTGAAAATGAATAGATCGAGAGTTCCTCAAAAAAGAATTAGTATAGGTAGGGCAGTAAAACACATGCCACAGCCTTGTTTAATGGCAAAGAAAGGGGTTGCTGATTTCTATATCAACCGTGCTAAGTGTAGGTAAAGCTTTGCATCCTAGTTTACCAACAAAATAGCATCCTTGTGAATGTAGAATAAAAGCTTTCGGACGCAGAAAATATATTCTTGAAACTGGTCATTGGCTAAACATAATAATAGATATTGTTGTAGCAATCATTGATTGGAGGTATCAAATTTATGCCATTGAAATGATTGAACTATTTCTTTAGCAATCAAATATGTAAGTTGACAATTATATAACAAAGAATAATTGAATACCAACCAATATCTATTCCTTATTCTACCTATTCTAATGCCAAGCAAATGTTGCAATCTTACAAAACTGGAAAGGAGAAGTTATATGCTTTGGGAGGTTGGCGAAACTCAGATGACATTTTTTATGTTCACATATTTTTTATGTTGGTGATTAATCAGAGAAAAGAAAATGCCCTAGAAACTTTACAAAACTAAGGTAGAGAGTCCAAGGTTTTATATGGAATGTGCAGGTAAATGAAGGATGAGTTATCTGCATCACCTTTAAGAAAATAATAACTATGAGATATTGCTTGATAAATGCCCTTACGATACGTATTATTTTGTTTTAGGTTGCACCTTCTTGGTTAGTGCATGATAAAAGGGCTCATAGAAGTTGGTGGAAGGGGTCATAAATTAGATGGAACTAAAAATGTACATGGATTTGGAAAAAAACTTGATTTTCTTAAAAAACACAACCTTGAAAATGCCGCCCTGATGTGCTCTGGCAGCGAGCAACAAGCCAATGCGCTATTTGGCTATAGCAATAATGGCAATGTCATGTGAACCGAGAGCGCGAGCTCAATTATTTCGCTCTGTGATGGCGGGGAGAACGGAGACGAGATCAATGACGTCTTGTTTGGCGACCACGACGGCGCGTATTCAATTGTGAGATGAGCAATGATGAGATCTAAGATGTCTTGTTCGGCGACAATGACCTCTACTTCAATTGTGAACAGAACGTTGCTGGTGATGCAGCCACCAATCCAGAGTGAATTAGTCGAACCAATACATCTAGAATGTGATAGTGTATCGAGTACTCATTTTTGGAGCACAGTAAGCACTTTATTTATAATGGTTCCAAAATCATAATTTTTCTATGGTTGGTTCCAATAGAAGCAACACATATTCATCTTGCCTACTATCCCATCAGTGGATGTCAGTCTCATTTTTCTGATCCTACACTTGAGCTAAGAATTCATTGCCCTTTTTTTTGAACAGGCTGCAGTAACCAGTTGGTCACTACTTCAATGGATATACACTAGTAGAAAAAGCCCCATTCACCCCGGTTGGTAAGTGCCTTTTGTCCTGGTTCTTGAACCGGGACTAAAGGGTCGTTTCTAATTCCCTAGACCTTTAGTCCCGGTTCGAACACGAACCGGGACAGATGTGCCTCCACATGGCCGGTGCGCCGAGCCCAGGTAGGAGGGCATTTGGTCCTGGTTGGAAGCACCAACCGGGACCAAAAGGCATCCACGCGTCAGCATTTCAGGGGCTGGGGTTTTTGCTTTTTTTTTGAAAGGGGGAAGTGGGGTTGGGGGTTTTGGGGGGTTAATTTAGGTGTTTCATATATTGTGTTAACTAGCTAATTAATAGAGAGAAGTGTCCTCTCTTATGTTCGTGCTTGGTCGACGCTACATACTATACATAGAGAGACCCTCGACACGCTAGCTAGTAAGAAAATGAAGAAAACCATTAGGTACAGAAGTTCGTCATGCATACCGAGAGAAGTGATCGATCGACCTCTCCTTCTCCGAGAGATTGGTCGAACAACAAGTTTTCGTATTATCTATCCGACGCTACTGGCTACATACGTATACAATATGTAAGATCTCTTACAATCCCCTAGCAATTGAAATCAACTTCCACATGGTATTCTCCGGCTTTATTGATGACGTGGTCAAGAAAGAATCCCGTCAATTCCTCTAGAATTGCTTTCATGCGATCTTGTGGTAGGAGTTCATTCCGCAACTGCCACGTCTAATTTGAAGAAGGGGGTTAATACATATATATGAATGAAACTCAACAGAAATGATGGTGTAATAAAATGAAATTGTGAATATTATTGCTTACGCACTTCACATTGTCTTTTAGAGTGGCCCCGCTTATTTTTCAAAGTCGCGTTGTAGATGAACTCGCACACGTAGTATCCACAGTAATCATTCTCTTCTTCCTGCCACAAGCACTTTACGAGAAATAGAGGTCAATCAAACTAATAATGAAGCATTATAAATGGCATTGATGAAAGTATAGCTATAGAATCAACGGGAGATGCACACAACTAGGTAGCTAGTAGTACTTACTTTCGGTTATGTATATCGCAGATCCTTCAGCAGTCCCGGAGCTTCTGCAGTGAACTGTTTCCAAACCCTGCAAGACAAAGAAAATAATTATTATTACTTGAGATATCAGGAAATGAACAAAAAGTTACCGATATGGTGCAATAATGATCGATTGAACTTACTTGTTGAGCATTTTAGTCATGTCCGCATAGGTTTCGGGATTTTTTCGTCTCGAGTCTAAGACGGTTACTAGTCCCCGCTCAAGCTTAATCTCCAGAAGAACATAGTGGAAGCTGCACACGCATGCATAACTCATCAATTACATTACTATAACCTCGCTCGAGTAATAAGGGAAACCGAATATGCACACGACGGTAACACTCACTCAAAGTTGTAAGGAAAGAGTATTAAATCTTTGTTTTGATTTTTGATCAACGATTGTAGCAAGTTGGCCTCGGCCTCTTCAGCGTTCTTTGTAACCAGAAATTCATCTATGATATTTTTGTTAATAAACCCAATATCATACATTTCTTGTTTTCTGCACTCGACAATCTTCAATCTGCATAATATAGTGAGGATAATTAATTATAAATACATGCAATGAAAGAGCTGAGCTATATATAGAGGCTTAATGATAGAAATAGTACTTACAGACAGTAGCAAAATACCGTTAATTTATCGAGGGTCTTTTGATTGAAGAACTTGAAGAACTCCTCAAATGGAACAGGCAACAGATCATTTCCAACGAGGTCGTGCTGCTCTTTAATTCTCAGATACAAAGTATTCGTCCCCCCAGACTCTCTATAGGTTTTCATGTACCAATTATGGAATCTTCGCATCATCGTTGTTAGAGATTTTTCATCTTTGACGAGAGGCTTCCCGTACTCGTATTTGTGTTCGTCCACCTCCATGAAATCAAAATGTACATCGTCAGGCAGGTAATCATTAAGATTGCTATAACCGGGCACCGTCCTCGGAGCATTAGCGAAGATGTCGCTAGACACATTGAGCGGGAGGCACGATTGATTTGCTTGTTCGCCGAGCTGGGCAATTTTTTTCGCAGCCGCTCGTTCTTTTGACCTTTGATGTCTGACAGTACTTCCCGACCGCTCCGCTTCGAGATATGCCTTTTCAGTAATGCGCTCAGAGTTGGTTTTCGGCGGAGACTTTGGTGGTTTCCTCAGGGTATCGATAGTGCGCTTTGGTTTCACCGGATCTACCTTCTCCTTTGGAGGTGGATGTCTCTTTGCTTTCAACCCTTCAAAGAAGTCCTCCACTTCGGTCCGCATGATCTTCGCGTTTTCTTCCTCGGTCCTCTCATACGGTAACTACTCTAGAGGCTTGAGAGGTGGGCCATATTTGTATTGCCTCCCGCCTCTTGCTGTACTGCTAGACGCCGGAGCAGACGGAGCGGCTGCGGCGTCTGTCTTCTTTCGTGCTTGCTTACGAGGCGGAGGAGAAGGACTACGACGCACCGGAGCAGCCGGGGCGGCGGCGGGTCTCTTCTGCCCTTGCTGGCGAGGCGGAGAAGGAGGAGGCTGCTGGCTGCTCAGGCGCGCCGGCGCAGGCGGAGAAGGAGGCAGAGTGCCGCCACGCGCCGGAGAAGGAGGCTGAGTGCCCTGATCGTCACTCGCCGGAGGAGGAGGCGGTGGAGGAGGCGGAGTGCCCTAACTCGCCGTAGGAGGAGGAGGAGGAGGCGGAGGCGTCCAGTTCAGAAGGTTGATGAACTCCTTCCGCCATAGGCATGGAGTCTTTAGAGCAGAACCCACCCGAGTCTCCCCTTCACCGGTAGGGTGGTCAAGATGGCGGTCCTCAAATCCCTCCGTTATTTCGTCCACCGTCACCCTAGCATATCCTTCTGGAATCGGACGACAGTGAAAAGTTGCGCCGGGTTCAGAAGGTCGAACAGAGCCGACAGCCGCCTTGACTTTTAAGTTCTGCCATTGCGTCATAAGGTGGCAATTTTGAGACTCCATGATAGCATCCACGGGGTAGCTAGCAGGAGCCGTCAAGACATGCTCCGGCTAAAGAAGCTCGGTGGAAGCCACGCTGCTTCTCCGCTGAGATGGTGGGGTAGCTTCAGGGGAAGCTTTGGTAGTTCATTTGCTGCGATTTGCTTCTCGTTCCTCTATCGCTTGTACCCTTGCGTGCGGCGCCTGCAGTTGGGTCTGCTGCACTTTCTTCCTCCTCTCCTGGCATTCGTAACCGCCTGCGTTCGGAAACCCAACCTTCCACGAAATGGAGCCTGGCGTGCCTCGTGTCCGTCCAGGGTGCTCAGGATTCCCGAGGGCCATTGTGAGCTCATCGTTCTCTCTGTCTGGAACGAACATCCCTTCCTACACTGCATCGTTATAGTGCTGAAGCCTCTTGACTGGTATTTTCATTTATCCAAAGGCACTTCCCCGATACAGGGTCCAAGGTTCCACCAGCCCCGAAGAACCAAGTTCGGCAACGGTCTGGCTAGTTCATTGTCTCTGGTTCGATCCCTTTATCAAGCAGATCATTCTCAGCCTTGGCCCACTTAGGCCGGGCTTTGAGGTAGCCACCTGACCCCGTGCGATGGTGAAGCTTCTTCTTCGCAGCATTTTGCTTGTTTTTCACCGACATCTTCTTACTCTTTTCCGATGTCTTGTGGGCCACAAATGCGGGCCAGTGATCTGTGATCTTCTCATGTTTGTCGATGAATTCTGGTGTCTCTTCTTTGTCAACTAACCTTTTCAGCTCATTCTTCCACCTCCTGAATTGGCCTGCCATCTTCTTAAGAGCATGAGACTTGATTAATTGCTCTTTAACTGGCTTCTCCGGATCTTCCTCTGGCGGTAGGGTGAAATTTTCCTTCAGCTCAGTCCAAAGATCATCTTTCTGCATATCATTGACATAAGACATCTCAGGGTCTTTGTTCTTAGGCTTATACCATTGGTGGATGCTGACCGGGATCTTGTCCCTAACAAGAACCCCGCACTGAGCAGCAAATGCATCCTTTGTCCGGAAGGGTTCAATCGGTTCGCCGTCGCGCGTGATTGCTGTGATCTCAAACCCTTCATCCAAGCGCAAATTTTTCTTCGGGCCTCGTCTCTTTACCGAAGTTGTACTCCATCCAGAGGGCTAGAAAAAAGAAGAAAGACGAGAGTTAATTAATGTGTGTACATATACCAAAACAATGAATGCATCAATTAGCTAGTCAGCACAGGCTTAACTAATATATACCTGGCCGGACTCGGTTTGGTCACCGGAGCCATCATCACGGTCTCCTTCTTGCACCGTCGTTGGGTCACCGGAGCCATCATAATCATGTCTTTCCTCCTCCATTCTTCGATCACCGTAGCCTGCTTCTTCACCCTGTTCTTCCAGACCATCATTGTCGTTAAGATACGACAAGATATCACCTCCGGCTAAGATTATGTCCCCCAACACCTCTTCTGCTTCCTCGTCTCGTATCGTATGTGCTCCATTGTTTCTTTAAATATTACAACATGGCAATTATTACACAAACATGACAACAGGTGGATGTATTAGTGGCAAACGTAGACCGAGCTTATTCCGGGTTTGGGGTGGCCTCGGCAACGCTTCAAGGGTAGGGGCGCGGCGGGAGGTGTAGGAGACCGACATCGTTTTTTCTATGGTTTGGGTGTCCTCGAGAGTTTTGGTCA
>NC_041393.1:5886764-5888066 GCF_002162155.2 Triticum dicoccoides | reverse complement strand
ATCACGGTCGAAGTTATCCGGGAGGGGGTTATATCGACAACGACGACATACATACATGGGAAAATAATGTTATCGGGGAGGGGGGTAGGTCGACCCCCCCCCCTCGTGTTGAAGTTATCGGGACACGGGGTATATCGACAACGACATATCCGATAAAAAATAAGAAGACGAAGAAGAAATAAAAAGAGGAGAAGAAGAAAGGAATAGAGGAGAAGATTGAAGGAAAAAAAGAAGAAAAAAAAGAGGAGAAGAAGAAAGGAATAGAGGAGAAGAAGAGAAAAATAGAATTCTATTTTCTCTTCTTCTCCTCTATTCCTATCTTCTTCTCCTCTTTTTTTTTCTTCTTCTTATTTATTTCTCCTCTTCTTCCTATCCTCTTCTTCTCCTTTCTTCCTCTTCTTATTTTCCTTTTTCCTCTCATTCTTTTTCTTCTTCTTCCTTCTTAATATTACTTAGCAACTTCTCCTCTATGTAACTTTTGCATATATAAAACTTTTCCATGGATCATCATTTCTCATATATATCGAATATATATATCCATAGTCATATATAAAAACTTTCTATATATGAACAAAAAACTTTCTATGAACAAAAAAACATTTTTGACATATATATTTAGCATATTCTAAATTTTCCTAACTCTTTTACAACCAGAAAAATTACATATATGGAAAAAACATTAATACACATATGAACCAAAAATACATATATGAACAAAAACATGTTCTGAACAATTTTATTATACATTTTGAACATCTACATACGCATAGCCATATACATACACATATACATTATATATATGTGAACAAAAAAATTAAACTAATAAAAATGAAAAAAAACAGAGCCGCATAGCCACATACATACACATATACATTATATATATATGAACAAAAAAATTAAACTAATAAAAATAAAAAAAACAGAGCCGGGGCAGCGCGGCGGCTCACAGCAGGGGCGGCTAGCAATGACGATGGCGCCGGCGGGGGCGGCGAGGGCGCCGGTGCGCGGGGGCGGGACGGGGCAGGGGCTCGGGGCGCCAGGGTGGCGCATGCGTCGGAGCAGGGGAGCTCGAGGCAGGGCGGTGTGTGGGAGCAGGGCGACGGCGACAAGGACCAGGCGGCGACCCGTCGGGGCAAGGGCGCGGGGCGACGGTGACGAGGAGCGGGTGGCGACGGTGAGCACGGGGCAGGGGCTCGGGGCGCCGGGGCGGTGCGCACGTCAGAGCAGTGGAGCTCGAGGCGGAGCGCCGCGTGGGGGCAGGGCGACGGCGACGAGGAGCGGGCGACGACCCGTCGGGGCAAG
>NC_041393.1:5885745-5886393 GCF_002162155.2 Triticum dicoccoides | reverse complement strand
ATTGGTCCCGGTTGGTGCCACAAACCGGTACCAATGCCCCTCTTTAGTCCCGATTGGTGCCACCAACCGGGACCAAAGGCCCGTGTGCTGCCCGCGTCGCGGCCAAAGTTTAGTCCCACCTCGCTAGTTGAGAGGGCTCGAGAGTGGTTTATAAGCGGTGATGCGCCCACCCTCTCGAGCTCCTCTCAACTGCAGGCTTTCGGGCCAAATCTCACACCATGCTGCTGTGGGCCTATTGGGCCTTCTGCGGGCCTGAATCCTGGCCCAAGTTGGGTTTTTAGTCGTATTCAGGTTGTGGTGTCCCAATAGGTGGCATTTTTTTAATTTTTTCCAGTTTTTTTTTGTTTTGTTTTTTGCATTATTTATTTTCTTTTGTTTTTTGCTTTATTTTTTAATTCTTTTTGCTTTTAGGTCAGAAAAATTATAAACTTTCTTTTAGTGCCATTAGTTTTCAAATTTGAATAGTTAAAATTTGGATTCTTTGAAATTTGTGTGAATCACAAGTTTGTGATTAACTTTACTATAAAAATAGATTTTTTTTCCATTTTTTCATTTTGTTTTTTTCATTATTTATTTTCTTTTATTTTTTTGCTTCATTTTTTAATTCTTTTTTGCTTTTAGGTCAGAAAAATTATAAACTTTCTGTTA
>NC_041393.1:5790731-5885510 GCF_002162155.2 Triticum dicoccoides | reverse complement strand
ATTCTTTGAAATTTGTGTGAATCACAAGTTTATGATTAACTTTACTATAAAAATAGTTTCTTTTTTCATTTTTTATTTTGTTTGTTGCATTATTTATTTTCTTTTGTTTTTTGCTTTATTTTTTAATTCTTTTTGCTTTTAGGTCAGAAAAATTATAAACTTTCTGTTAGTGCCATTAGTTTTAGAAAAATTATAAACTTTCTGTTAGTGCCATTAGTTTTCAAATTTGAGTAGCTAAAATTTGAATTCTTTGAATTTTGTGTGAATCACAAGTTTGTGATTAACTTTACTAAAAAAATGAGCATAGATGCGCCTATAGAGAGAATTCAACCTAAATTCATAATAAATTTCTATGAATTTCAGAGAAATTCAGTATGAATTTAGGTCAAAGTCCCTGTATAAGGGCATCTATTTTCACTTTGAGAGGAGCTCAACAAGGCAGAGAGGGAGGGGCTTATAAACCGGTGTGAGCGCCCTTCGGTTGGCGAGGTGGGACTAAACTCTGACCGCAACGAGGACCAACCCTTTAGTCCCGGTTTGTGGCACAAACCGGGACTAATGGTCATGGGCCAGGGGCGAGGCGCATTGCTCCCGGTTCATGCGTGGAACCGGGACCAAAAGGTCCAGACAAACCAGGACCAATGGCCCACGTGGCTGCCCTCTTGAGTGTTCTTGGTGAGAACATAGTTGACAAGGAGCGAACCAGGATTAATGGTATTACGAGGGCCGAACCATAAGACATTAAAGCATTTCAAATGAACTTTGAAAAAGTTGAAGTTGGCATGGTATCATAATTTCACCCCCATAGCATGTGCATGTACAAAATGGACAATGGTATCATACTCGTCTTTTACAAAGTTGGCATGGTATCACCATAATAGTTGCGGGAGAAAGTCTTCACTTTTTCTTCGCTTGTGTCATTTGCTTATTGCGCCGTAACAATGGATAATCTTCATCGTTTATCAGGATGCTTGGGCCAGCCTTGACTTTGAAGGGGGGAATTTCATCTTCAGACATGTTTGTCTTGCCCTCCACTCCCACGATGTCCCATTTTCCTGAAAGAACTATGTGGCGCTTTGGCTCATCGTATGATGTATTCGCTTCCTTATCTTTTCTTTTTCTCGGTTTGGTAGACATGTCCTTCACATAGATAACTTGTGCCACATCATTGGCTAGGACGAACGGTTCGTCAGTGTACCCAAGATTTTTCAGATCCACTGTTGTCATTCCGTACTGTGGGTCTACTTGTACCCCGCCTCCTGACAGATTGACACATTTGCACTTAAACAAAGGGACCTTAAAATCATGTCCGTAGTCAAGTTACCATATGTCCACTATGTAAGCACAATATGTGTCCTTTCCCCTCTCGGTTGCTGCATCAAAAAGGGCACCACTGTTTTGGTTGGTGCTCTTTTGATCTTGTTCAATCATGTAAAATGTATTCCCATTTATCTCATATCCTTTGTAAATCAATACAGTCAAAGATGGTCCCTTGGACAATAAGTACAGCTCATCACAAACAGTCTTGTCACCTCTGAGACGTGTTTCCAACCAACTGCTGAAAGTCCTGATGTGTTCACATATAATCCAGTCGTCGCACTGCTCTGGGTGTTTGGAGCGCAGACTGTTCTTGTGTTCATCGACATACTGTTGGAAATATGCCCTAGAGGCAATAATAAAATGGTTATTATTATATTTCCTTGTTCATGATAATTGTCTATTGTTCATGCTATCATTGTATTAACTGGAAACCGTAATACATGTGTGAATACATAGACCACAACATGTCCCTAGTGAGCCTCTAGTTGACTAGCTCGTTGATTAATAGATGGTTATGGTTTCCTGACTATGGACATTGGATGTCATTGATAATGGGATCACATCATTAGGAGAATGATGTGATGGACAAGACCCAATCCTAAGCATAGCACAAGATCGTGTAGTTCGTTTGCTAAAGCTTTTCTAATGTCAAGTATCATTTCCTTAGACCATGAGATTGTGCAACTCCCGGATACCGTAGGAATGCTTTGGGTGTACCAAACATCACAACGTAACTGGGTGGCTATAAAGGTGCACTACAGGTATCTCTGAAAGTGTCTGTTGGGTTGGCACGAATCGAGACTGGGATTTGTCACTCCGTATGACGGAGAGGTATCTCTGGGCCCACTCGGTAATGCATCATCATAATGAGCTCAATGTGACTAAGTAGTTAGTCACGGGGTTATGCATTATGGAACGAGTAAAGACACTTGCCGGTAAGGAGATTGAACAAGGTATAGGGATACCGCCGATCGAATCTCGGGCAAGTAACATACCAATGGACAAAGGGAATTGTATACGGGATTGATTGAATCCTCGACATCGTGGTTCATCCGATGAGATCATCGTGGAACATGTGGGAGCCAACATGGGTATCCAGATCCCGCAGTTGGTTATTGGCCGGAGAACGTCTCGGTCATGTCTGCATGGTTCCCGAACCCGTAGGGTCTACACACTTAAGGTTCGGTGTTGCTAGAGTTGTTATGGGAAATAGTATGTGGTTACCGAAGGTAGTTCGAAGTCCCGGATGCGATCCCGGACATCACGAGGAGTTCCAGAATGGTCTGGCGGTGAAGATCGATATATTGGACGAAGGGTATTGGAGTCCGGAAGTGTTCTGGGGGTACCAGGCTATGGCCAGCATGACCGAAAGGTGTTTCGGTAGCCCCGACGAGTGTTGGAGGGCCTCATGGGACAAAGGGGAAGGGGCAAACCAGCCCACTAAGGGTTGGTGCGCCCGCCACACCCTTTCCCACGTTATTTGGGGAGGTGGAGCGCCTCCACCTGGCTTGGGAGGCAATCCTCCACCTGCTTGGCTTTGGGGGCAAGTCTCCCTTGGATTTTCCCTAGGGAGATCCAATCTGCTTGGCCGCCGCCCCTAGGGGAAACCCTAGGGCGCCTCCCTCTCTCCCCTTGACCGTATATATAGTGGAGGGGTGGGAGGGCAGCCGTATCTCTTCCCTGGCACAGCCCTCTCCCTCCTCCAATACCTCCTCCTCCTCCGTAGTGCTTGGCGAAGCCCTGCTGGAGAACCACGAGCTCCACCACCACCACGCCGTCATGCTGTCGGAGTTCTCCCTCAACTTTTCCTCTCCCCTTGCTGGATCAAGAAGGAGGAGACGTCCCGGGCTGTACGTGTGTTGAACGCGGAGGCGCCGTCCGTTCGGCGCTTAGATCGGAATCGACCGCGATATGAATCGCTGCGAGTACGACACCACCAACCGCGTTCTTGTAGCGCTTCCGCTTAGCGATCTTCAAGGGTATGAAGATTCACTCCCTCTTTCTCTTGTTGCTAGAATCTCCATAGATTGATCTTGGTGATGCGTAGAAATTTTTGAATTTCTGCTACGTTCCCCAACAGTGGCATCATGAGCTAGGTCTATTGCGTAGATTATATGCATGAGTAGAACACAAGTTGTTGTGGGTGTTGATTTTGTTCAATATGCTTACCGTTACTAGTCCTATCTTGTTTCGACGGTATTGTGGGATGAAGCGGCCCGGACCGACCTTACACGTACACTTATGTGAGACAGGTTCCACCGACTGACATGCACCTGTTGCATAAGGTGGCTAGCGGGTGCCAGTCTCTCCCACTTTAGTTGGATCAGATTCAATGAAAAGGGTCCTTATGAAGGGTAAATAGCAATTGGCATATCACGTTGTGGTTTTGGCGTAGGTAAGAAACGTTCTTGCTAGAAACCTATAGCAGCCACGTAAAAACTTGCAACAACAATTAGAGGACGTCTAACTTGTTTTTGCAGCATATGCCGTGTGATGTGATATGGCCAAGAAGGATGTGATGAATGAAATATATGTGATGTATGAGATTGATCATATTCTTGTAATAGGAATCACGACTTGCATGTCGATGAGTATGACAACCGGCAGGAGTCATAGGAGTTGTCTTTATTTATTGTATGACCTGCGTGTCACTGAATAACGCCACGTAATTACTTTACTTCATTGCTAAACCGTTAGCCATAGTAGTAGAAGTAATAGTTGGCGAGACAACTTCATGGAGACACGATGATGGAGATCATGGTGTCATGCCAGTGACTATGATGATCATGGCGCCCCAAAGATGGAGATCAAAAGGAGCAAAATGATATCGGCCATATCATGTCACTATTTGATTGCATGAGATGTTTATCATGTGTTTACATCTTATTTGCTTAGAACGACGGTAGCATAAATAAGATGATCCCTCATTAAAATTTCAACAAAGTGTTCCCCCTAACTGTGCACCATTGCGAAAGTTCGTTGTTTCGAAGCACCACGTGATGATCGGGTGTGATAGATTCTAACGTTCACATACAATGGGTGTAAGCCAGATTTACACACGCAAAACACTTAGGTTGACTTGACGAGCCTAGCATGTACAGACATGGCCTCGTAACACAAGAGACCGAAAGGTCGAACATGATTCATATAGTAGATACGATCAACATGAAGATGTTCACCAATGATGACTAGTCCGTCTCACGTGATGATCGGACACGGCCTAGTTGACTCGGATCATGTATCACTTAGATGACTAGAGGGATGTCTATCTAAGTGGGAGTTCATTAGATGAACTTAATTATCATGAACATAGTCAAAAGGACTTTGCAAATTATGTCGTAGCTTACGCTTTAGTTGTACTGTTTAAGATATGTTCCTAGAGAAATTTTAGTTGAAAGTTGATAGTAGCAATTATGTGGACTGGGTCTGTAAACTGAGGATTATCCTCATTGCTACGTAGAAGGCTTATGTCCTTAATGCACTGCTCGGTGTGCTGAACCTCGAACGTCGTCTGTGGATGTTGCGAACATCTGACATGCACGTTTTGATGACTACGTGACAGTTCAGTAATGTTAAACGGTTTACAATTGAGGCGTCGAAGACGATTTTGAAACATCGCAGAACATATGAGATGTTCCAAGGGCTGAAATTGGGATTTCAGGCTAGTGCCCGCGTCAAGAGGTATGAGACCTCTGACGAGTTTCTTGGCCTACAAACTAAGGGAGAAAAGCTCAATCGTTGAGCATGTGCTCAGATTGTCTGAGTACTACAAACACTTGAATCGAGTGGGAGTTAGTATTCCAGATGAGATAGTGATATTTCTCCAAAGTCACTGCCACCAAGCTACTAGAGCTTCGTGATGAACTATAACATATTAGGGATAGATATGATGATCCTTGAGCTATTCGCGATGTTTGACGTTGCGAAAGTAGAAATCAAGTAGGAGCATCAATTGTTGATGGTTAGTAAAACCACTAGTTTCAAGAAGGGCAAGGGCAAGAAGGGATACTTCATGAAATGGTAAATCAGTTGTTGCTCTAGTGAAGAAACCCAAAGCTGAACCCAAACCCGGGACTAAGTGCTTATGTAATAAGGGGAACGGTCACTGAAGCAGAACTACCCTAGATACTGGATAGATGAGAAGGCTGGCAAGGTCGAAAGAAGTATATTGGATATACATTGTATTAAATGTGTACTTTACTAGTACTCCTAGTAGCACCAGGGTATTGAGATACCGGTTCAGTTGCTAAGTGTGACTAACTCGAAGTAAAAGAGCTACGGAATAAACGGAGACTAGCTAAAGGTGAGATGACGATTTGTGTTGGAAGTGTTTCCAAGGTTGATGTGATCAAGCATCGCCTTCTCCCTCTACCATCGAGATTGGTGTTAAACCTAAATAATTGATATTTGGTGTTTGCGTTGAGCATAGACATGATTGGATTATGTTTATCGCAATACGGTTATTCATTTAAGGAGAATAATGGTTACTCTGTTTATTTGAATAATACCTTCAACGGTCTTGCACCTAAAATGAATGGTTTATTGAATCTCACTCGTAGTGATACACATGTTAATGCCAAAAGACATAAGATAGTAATGATACTACCACATATTTGTGGCACTGCTGTTTGAGTCATATTGGTATAAAACGCATGAAGAAGCTCCATGTTGATGGATCTTTGGACTCACTCGTTTTTGAAAAGATTGAGACATGCGAACCATGTCTATTGGTACATATGCATGAAGAAACTCCATACAGATGGATCGTTTGGACTCACTTGATTTTGAATCACTTGAGACATGCAATTCATACCACATGGGCAAGATGACTGAAAGGCCTCGTTTTCAGTAAGATGGAACAAGAATGCGGCTTGTTGGAAGTAATACATTTTGATGTGTGCAGTCCAATGAGTGCCGAGGCACGTAGTGGATATCGTTATGTTCTTACTTCATAGATGATTTGAGTAGATGCTAAGTATATTTACTTGATGAATCACAAGTCTGAATTATTGAAAGGTTCAAGTAATTTCAGGGTGAAGTTGAAGATCATTGTGACAAGAGGATAAAATGTCTATGATATAATCATAGAGATGAATATCCGAGTTACGAGTTTGGCACACAATTAAGACATTGTTGAAATTGTTTCACAACTAATACCGCCTGGAACACCATAGTGTGATGGTGTGTCCGAACATCATAACTGCACCCTATTGGATATGGTGCATACCATGATGTCTCTTATCAAATTACCACTATCGTTTATGGGTTAGGCATTAGAGACAACCGCATTCACTTCAAATAGGGCACCACGTAATTCCGTTGAGATGACAGCGTATGAACTGTGGTTTAGAGAAACCTAAGTTGTTGTTTTTTTTAAAGTTTGGGGTGCGACGCTTATGTGAAAAAGTTTCAGGCTGATAAGCTCGAACCCAAAGCGGATAAATGCATCTTCATAGGACACCCAAAAACAGTTGGGTATACCTCCTGTCTCAGATCCTAAACAAAAGGGATTTTTTCTAGAATCAGGTCCTTTCTCAAGGAAAAGTTTCTCTCGAAAGAGTTGAGTGGGAGGATGGTGGAGACTTGATGAGGTTATTGAACCGTCACTTCAACTAGTGTGTAGCAGGGCAGAGGAAGTTGTTCCTGTGGCGCCTATACCAATTGAAGTGGAAGCTGATGATATTGATCACGAAACTTCGGATCAAGTCACTACCAAAACTCGTAGGTCGACAAGGATACATACTACTCCAGAGTGGTACGTAATCATGTCCTGGAGGTCATGCTGCTAGACAACAATGAACCTACGAGCTATGGAGAAGCGATGGTGGGCCCAGATTCCGACAAATGGCTCGAGGCCATAAAATCCGAGAGAGGATCCATGTATAAAACAAAGTGTAGACTTTGGAAGAACTACTTGATGGTCATAAGGCTGTTGGGTACAGATGGATTTTAAAAGGGAAGACGGACAATGATGGGAAGTGTCACCATTAAGAAAGCTTGACTTGGCGCTAAGATGTTTTCCGACAAGTTCAAGGAGTTGACTACGATGAGACTTTCTCACTTGTAGCGATGCTAAGAGTCTGTTGGAATTATATTAGCAGTTCCTGCATTCTTTATGAAATCTTGCAGAAAGGATGTCAAAACATTGTTTCCTCAATGATTTTCTTGAGGAAAGGTTGTATGTGATACAACCAGAAGGTTTTGTCAATCCTAAAAGATGCTAACAAGTATGCAAAGCTCCAGCAATCCTTCTAAGGACTGGAGTAAGCATCTCGGAGTTGGAATATACGCTTTGATGAGATGATCAAAGATTTTGAGTTTATACAGAGTTTATGAGAAACTTGTATTTCCAAAGAAGTGAGTGGGAGCACTATAGCATTTCTGATGAGTATATGTTGTTGACATATTGTTGATCAGAAATGATGTAGAATTTCTGGAAAGCATATAGGGTTATTTGAAAAGTGTTTTTCAATGGAAAACCTGGATTAAGCTACTTGAACATTGATCATCAAGATCTATAAGGATAGATCAAAATCGCTTGATAGTACTTTCAAATGAGTATGCACCGTGACAAGATTTTGAAGGAGTTCAAAATAGATCGGCAAAGAAGGAGTTCTTGGTTGTGTTATAAGGTGTGAGTATTTAGTAAGACTCAAGACCTGACCACGACAGAAGAGAGAGAAAGGACGAAGGTCATCCCCTATGCTTTAGACGTAGGCTCCATAGTATGCTATGTTGTGTACCGCACCTAAAGTGTGCCGTGCCATGAGTCAGTCAAGGGGTACAAGTGTGATCCAGGAATGGATCACAGGACATCAGTCAAGGTTATCCTTAGTAACTACTGGACTAAGGAATTTTCTCGATTATAGAGGTGGTAAAAGAGTTTGTCATAAAGGGTTACACCAATGCAAACTTTGACACTAATCTGGATGACTTTGAGTAGTAGACCGGATTCATATAGTACATCAGTTATTTGGAATAGTTCCAAATAGCGCGTGGTAGCTGCATCTAAGAGATGAAATAGAGATTTGTAAAGCACACACGGATCTGAAAGATTCAGACCCATTGACTAATAACCTCTCTCACAAGAGAGATATGATCAAACCCAATGGGTGTTGGATTCATTACAATCACATAGTGATGTGAACTAGATTATTGACTCTAGTGCAAGTGGGAGACTGTTGGAAATATGCCCTAGAGGCAATAATAAAATGGTTATTATTATATTTCCTTGTTCATGATAATTGTCTATTGTTCATGCTATCATTGTATTAACTGGAAACCGTAATACATGTGTGAATACATAGACCACAACATGTCCCTAGTGAGCCTCTAGTTGACTAGCTCGTTGATCAATAGATGGTTATGGTTTCCTGACCATGGACATTGGATGTCATTGATAATGGGATCACATCATTAGGAGAATGATGTGATGGACAAGACCCAATCCTAAGCATAGCACAAGATCGTGTAGTTCGTTTGCTAAAGCTTTTCTAATGTCAAGTATCATTTCCTTAGACCATGAGATTGTGCAACTCCCGGATACCGTAGGAATGCTTTGGGTGTACCAAACATCACAACGTAACTGGGTGGCTATAAAGGTGCACTACAGGTATCTCTGAAAGTGTCTGTTGGGTTGGCACGAATCGAGACTGGGATTTGTCACTCCGTATGACGGAGAGGTATCTCTGGGCCCACTCGGTAATGCATCATCATAATGAGCTCAATGTGACTAAGTAGTTACTCACGGGGTTATGCATTATGGAACGAGTAAAGACACTTGCCGGTAAGGAGATTGAACAAGGTATAGGGATACCGCCGATCGAATCTCGGGCAAGTAACATACCAATGGACAAAGGGAATTGTATACGGGATTGATTGAATCCTCGACATCGTGGTTCATCCGATGAGATCATCGTGGAACATGTGGGAGCCAACATGGGTATCCAGATCCCGCAGTTGGTTATTGGCCGGAGAACGTCTCGGTCATGTCTGCATGGTTCCCGAACCCGTAGGGTCTACACACTTAAGGTTCAGTGTTGCTAGAGTTGTTATGGGAAATAGTATGTGGTTACCGAAGGTAGTTCGAAGTCCCGGATGCGATCCCGGACATCACGAGGAGTTCCAGAATGGTCTGGCGGTGAAGATCGATATATTGGACGAAGGGTATTGGAGTCCGGAAGTGTTCCGGGGGTACCAGGCTATGGCCAGCATGACCGAAAGGTGTTTCGGTAGCCCCGACGAGTGTTGGAGGGCCTCATGGGCCAAAGGGGAAGGGGCAAACCAGCCCACTAAGGGTTGGTGCGCCCCCCACACCCTTTCCCACGTTATTTGGGGAGGTGGAGCGCCTCCACCTGGCTTGGGAGGCAATCCTCCACCTGCTTGGCTTTGGGGGCAAGTCTCCCTTGGATTTTCCCTAGGGAGATCCAATCTGCTTGGCCGCCGCCCCTAGGGGAAACCCTAGGGCGCCTCCCTCTCTCCCCTTGACCGTATATATAGTGGAGGGGTGGGAGGGCAGCCGTATCTCTTCCCTGGCACAGCCCTCTCCCTCCTCCAATACCTCCTCCTCCTCCGTAGTGCTTGGCGAAGCCCTGCTGGAGAACCACGAGCTCCACCACCACCACGCCGTCGTGCTGTCGGAGTTCTCCCTCAACTTTTCCTCTCCCCTTGCTGGATCAAGAAGGAGGAGACGTCCCGGGCTGTACGTGTGTTGAACGCGGAGGCGCCGTCCGTTCGGCGCTTAGATCGGAATCGACCGCGATATGAATCGCTGCGAGTACGACACCACCAACCGCGTTCTTGTAACGCTTCCGCTTAGCGATCTTCAAGGGTATGAAGATGCACTCCCTCTTTCTCTTGTTGCTAGAATCTCCATAGATTGATCTTGGTGATGCGTAGAAATTTTTGAATTTCTGCTACGTTCCCCAACAGTGGCATCATGAGCTAGGTCTATTGCGTAGATTATATGCATGAGTAGAACACAAGTTGTTGTGGGCGTTGATTTTGTTCAATATGCTTACCGTTACTAGTCCTATCTTGTTTCGACGGTATTGTGGGATGAAGCGGCCCGGACCGACCTTACACGTACACTTATGTGAGACAGGTTCCACCGACTGACATGCACCTGTTGCATAAGGTGGCTAGCGGGTGCCAGTCTCTCCCACTTTAGTTGGATCAGATTCAATGAAAAGGGTCCTTATGAAGGGTAAATAGGAATTGGCATATCACGTTGTGGTTTTGGCGTAGGTAAGAAACGTTCTTGCTAGAAACCTATAGCAGCCACGTAAAAACTTGCAACAACCATTAGAGGACGTCTAACTTGTTTTTGCAGCATATGCCGTGTGATGTGATATGGCCAAGAAGGATGTGATGAATGAAATATATGTGATGTATGAGATTGATCATATTCTTGTAATAGGAATCACGACTTGCATGTCGATGAGTATGACAACCGGCAGGAGCCATAGGAGTTGTCTTTATTTATTGTATGACCTGCGTGTCACTGAATAACGCCACGTAATTACTTTACTTCATTGCTAAACCGTTAGCCATAGTAGTAGAAGTAATAGTTGGCGAGACAACTTCATGGAGACACGATGATGGAGATCATGGTGTCATGCCAGTGACTATGATGATCATGGCGCCCCAAAGATGGAGATCAAAAGGAGCAAAATGATATCGGCCATATCATGTCACTATTTGATTGCATGAGATGTTTATCATGTGTTTACATCTTATTTGCTTAGAACGACGATAGCATAAATAAGATGATCCCTCATTAAAATTTCAACAAAGTGTTCCCCCTAACTGTGCACCGTTGCGAAAGTTTGTTGTTTCGAAGCACCACGTGATGATCGGGTGTGATAGATTCTAACATTCACATACAATGGGTGTAAGCCAGATTTACACACGCAAAACACTTAGGTTGACTTGACGAGCCTAGCATGTACAGACATGGCCTCATAACACAAGAGACCGAAAGGTCGAACATGATTCATATAGTAGATACGATCAACATGAAGATGTTCACCAATAATGACTAGTCCGTCTCACGTGATGATCGGACACGGCCTAGTTGACTCGGATCATGTATCACTTAGATGACTAGAGGGGTGTCTATCTAAGTGGGAGTTCATTAGATGAACTTAATTATCATGAACATAGTCAAAAGGACTTTGCAAATTATGTCGTAGCTTACGCTTTAGTTGTACTGTTTAAGATATGTTCCTAGAGAAATTTTAGTTGAAAGTTGATAGTAGCAATTATGTGGACTGGGTCTGTAAACTGAGGATTATCCTCATTGCTACGTAGAAGGCTTATGTCCTTAATGCACTGCTCGGTGTGCTGAACCTCGAACGTCGTCTGTGGATGTTGCGAACATCTGACATGCACGTTTTGATGACTACGTGACAGTTCAGTAATGTTAAACGGTTTACAATTGAGGCGTCGAAGACGATTTTGAAACATCGCAGAACATATGAGATGTTCCAAGGGCTGAAATTGGGATTTCAGGCTAGTGCCCGCGTCAAGAGGTATGAGACCTCTGACGAGTTTCTTGGCCTACAAACTAAGGGAGAAAAGCTCAATTGTTGAGCATGTGCTCAGATTGTCTGAGTACTACAAACACTTGAATCGAGTGGGAGTTAGTATTCCAGATGAGATAGTGATATTTCTCCAAAGTCACTGCCACCAACCTACTAGAGCTTCGTGATGAACTATAACATATTAGGGATAGATATGATGATCCTTGAGCTATTCGCGATGTTTGACGTTGCGAAAGTAGAAATCAAGTAGGAGCATCAATTGTTGATGGTTAGTAAAACCACTAGTTTCAAGAAGGGCAAGGGCAAGAAGGGATACTTCATGAAATGGTAAATCAGTTGTTGCTCTAGTGAAGAAACCCAAAGCTGAACCCAAACCCGGGACTAAGTGCTTATGTAATAAGGGGAACGGTCACTGAAGCAGAACTACCCTAGATACTGGATAGATGAGAAGGCTGGCAAGGTCGAAAGAAGTATATTGGATATACATTGTATTAAATGTGTACTTTACTAGTACTCCTAGTAGCACCAGGGTATTGAGATACCGGTTCAGTTGCTAAGTGTTACTAACTCGAAATAAAAGAGCTACGGAATAAACGGAGACTAGCTAAAGGTGAGATGACGATTTGTGTTGGAAGTGTTTCCAAGGTTGATGTGATCAAGCATCGCCTTCTCCCTCTACCATCGAGATTGGTGTTAAACCTAAATAATTGATATTTGGTGTTTGCGTTGAGCATAGACATGATTGGATTATGTTTATCGCAATACGGTTATTCATTTAAGGAGAATAATGGTTACTCTGTTTATTTGAATAATACCTTCAACGGTCTTGCACCTAAAATGAATGGTTTATTGAATCTCACTCGTAGTGATACACATGTTAATGCCAAAAGACATAAGATAGTAATGATACTACCACATATTTGTGGCACTGCTGTTTGAGTCATATTGGTATAAAACGCATGAAGAAGCTCCATGTTGATGGATCTTTGGACTCACTCGTTTTTGAAAAGATTGAGACATGCGAACCATGTCTATTGGTACATATGCATGAAGAAACTCCATACAGATGGATCGTTTGGACTCACTTGATTTTGAATCACTCGAGACATGCAATTCATACCACATGGGCAAGATGACTGAAAGGCCTCGTTTTCAGTAAGATGGAACAAGAATGCGGCTTGTTGGAAGTAATACATTTTGATGTGTGCAGTCCAATGAGTGCCGAGGCACGTAGTGTATATCGTTATGTTCTTACTTCATAGATGATTTGAGTAGATGCTAAGTATATTTACTTGATGAATCACAAGTCTGAATTATTGAAAGGTTCAAGTAATTTCAGGGTGAAGTTGAAGATCATTGTGACAAGAGGATAAAATGTCTATGATATAATCATAGAGATGAATATCCGAGTTACGAGTTTGGCACACAATTAAGACATTGTTGAAATTGTTTCACAACTAATACCGCCTGGAACACCATAGTGTGATGGTGTGTCCGAACATCATAACTGCACCCTATTGGATATGGTGCATACCATGATGTCTCTTATCAAATTACCACTATCGTTTATGGGTTAGGCATTAGAGACAACCGCATTCACTTCAAATAGGGCACCACGTAATTCTGTTGAGATGACAGCGTATGAACTGTGGTTTAGAGAAACCTAAGTTGTTGTTTTTTTTAAAGTTTGGGGTGCGACGCTTATGTGAAAAAGTTTCAGGCTGATAAGCTCGAACCCAAAGCGGATAAATGCATCTTCATAGGACACCCAAAAACAGTTGGGTATACCTCCTGTCTCAGATCCTAAACAAAAGGGATTTTTTCTAGAATCAGGTCCTTTCTCAAGGAAAAGTTTCTCTCGAAAGAGTTGAGTGGGAGGATGGTGGAGACTTGATGAGGTTATTGAACCGTCACTTCAACTAGTGTGTAGCAGGGCAGAGGAAGTTGTTCCTGTGGCGCCTATACCAATTGAAGTGGAAGCTGATGATATTGATCACGAAACTTCGGATCAAGTCACTACCAAAACTCGTAGGTCGACAAGGATACATACTACTCCAGAGTGGTACGTAATCATGTCTTGGAGGTCATGCTGCTAGACAACAATGAACCTACGAGCTATGGAGAAGCGATGGTTGGCCCAGATTCCGACAAATGGCTCGAGGCCATAAAATCCGAGAGAGGATCCATGTATAAAACAAAGTGTAGACTTTGGAAGAACTACTTGATGGTCATAAGGCTGTTGGGTACAGATGGATTTTAAAAGGGAAGACGGACAATGATGGGAAGTGTCACCATTAAGAAAGCTTGACTTGGCGCTAAGATGTTTTCCGACAAGTTCAAGGAGTTGACTACGATGAGACTTTCTCACTTGTAGCCATGCTAAGAGTCTGTTGGAATTATATTAGCAGTTCCTGCATTCTTTATGAAATCTTGCAGAAAGGATGTCAAAACATTGTTTCCTCAATGATTTTCTTGAGGAAAGGTTGTATGTGATACAACCAGAAGGTTTTGTCAATCCTAAAAGATGCTAACAAGTATGCAAAGCTCCAGCAATCCTTCTAAGGACTGGAGTAAGCATCTCGGAGTTGGAATATACGCTTTGATGAGATGATCAAAGATTTTGAGTTTATACAAAGTTTATGAGAAACTTGTATTTCCAAAGAAGTGAGTGGGAGCACTATAGCATTTCTGATGAGTATATGTTGTTGACATATTGTTGATCGGAAATGATGTAGAATTTCTGGAAAGCATATAGGGTTATTTGAAAAGTGTTTTTCAATGGAAAACCTGGATTAAGCTACTTGAACATTGATCATCAAGATCTATAAGGATAGATCAAAATCGCTTGATAGTACTTTCAAATGAGTATGCACCGTGACAAGATTTTGAAGGAGTTCAAAATAGATCGGCAAAGAAGGAGTTCTTGGTTGTGTTATAAGGTGTGAGTATTTAGTAAGACTCAAGACCTGACCACGACAGAAGAGAGAGAAAGGACGAAGGTCATCCCCTATGCTTTAGACGTAGGCTCCATAGTATGCTATGTTGTGTACCGCACCTAAAGTGTGCCGTGCCATGAGTCAGTCAAGGGGTACAAGTGTGATCCAGGAATGGATCACAGGACATCGGTCAAGGTTATCCTTAGTAACTAGTGGACTAAGGAATTTTCTCGATTATAGAGGTGGTAAAAGAGTTTGTCATAAAGGGTTACGCCAATGCAAACTTTGACACTAATCTGGATGACTTTGAGTAGTAGACCGGATTCATATAGTACATAAGTTATTTGGAATAGTTCCAAATAGCACATGGTAGCTGCATCTAGGAGATGAAATAGAGATTTGTAAAGCACACACGGATCTGAAAGATTCAGACCCGTTGACTAATAACCTCTCTCACAAGAGAGATATGATCAAACCCAATGGGTGTTGGATTCATTACAATCACATAGTGATGTGAACTAGATTATTGACTCTAGTGCAAGTGGGAGACTGTTGGAAATATGCCCTAGAGGCAATAATAAAATGGTTATTATTATATTTCCTTGTTCATGATAATTGTCTATTGCTCATGCTATAATTGTATTAACTGGAAACCGTAATACATGTGTGAATACATAGAACACAACATGTCCCTAGTGAACCTCTAGTTGACTAGCTCGTTGATCAATAGATGGTTATGGTTTCCTGACCATGGACATTGGATGTCATTGATAATGGGATCACATCATTAGGAGAATGATGTGATGGACAAGACCCAATCCTAAGCATAGCACAAGATCGTGTAGTTCGTTTGCTAAAGTTTTTCTAATGTCAAGTATCATTTCCTTAGACCATGAGATTGTGCAACTCCCGGATACCGTAGGAATTCTTTGGGTGTACCAAACGTCACAACGTAACTGGGTGGCTATAAAGGTGCACTACAGGTATCTCCGAAAGTGTCTGTTGGGTTGGCACGAATCGAGACTAGGATTTGTCACTCCGTATGACGGAGAGGTATCTCTGGGCCCACTCGGTAATGCATCATCATAATGAGCTCAATGTGACTAAGTAGTTAGTCACGGGATTATGCATTATGGAACGAGTAAAGAGACTTTCCAGTAATGAGATTGAGTAAGGTATAGGGATACCGCCGATCGAATCTCGGGAAAGTAACATACTAATGGACAAAGGGAATTGTATACGGGATTGATTGAATCCTCGACATTGTGGTTCATCCGATGAGACCATCGTGGAACATGTGGGAGCCAACATGGGTATCCAGATCCCGCTGTTGGTTATTGGCCGGAGAACGTCTCGGTCATGTCTGCATGGTTCCCGAACCCGTAGGGTCTACACGCTTAAGGTTCGGTGACGCTAGAGTTGTTATGGGAAATAGTATGTGGTTACTGAAGGTAGTTCAAAGTCCCGGATGTGATCCTGGACATCACGTGGAGTTTCAGAATGGTCCGGCGGTGAAGATCGATATATTGGACGAAGGGTATTGGAGTCTGGAAGTGTTCTGGGGGTACCAGGCTATGGCCAGCATGACCGAAAGGTGTTTCGGGAGCCCCGACAAGTGTTGGAGGGCCTCATGGGCCTAAGGGGAAGGGGAAAACCAGCCCACTAAGGGGTGGTGCGCCTCCCACACCCTTTCCCACGTTATTTGGGGAGGTGGGGCGCCTCCACCTAGCTTGGGAGGCAATCCTCCACCTGCTTGGCTTTGGGGGCAAGTCTCCCTAGGATTTTCCCTAGGGTGATCCAATCTGCTTCGCCGCTGCCCCTAGGGGAAACCCTAGGGTGCCTCCCTCTCTCCCCTTGCCCCTATATATAGTGGAGGGGTGGGAGGGCAGCTGCATCTCTTCCCTGGCACAGCCCTCTTCCTCCTCCAACACCTCCTCCTCCTCCGTAGTGCTTGGCAAAGCCCTGCTGGAGAACCACGAGCTCCACCACCACCATGCCGTCGTGCTGTCGGAGTTCTCCCTCAACTTCTCCTCTCCCCTTGCTGGATCAAGAAGGAGGAGACGTCCCCGGGCTGTACATGTGTTGAACGTGGAGGCGCCGTCCGTTCAGCGCTTAGATCGGAATCGATCGCGATATGAATCGCTACGAGTACGACACCACCATCCGCGTTCTTGTAACGCTTCCGCTTAGCGATCTTCAAGGGTATGAAGATGCACTCCCTCTCTCTCTTGTTGCTAGAATCTCCATAGATTGATCTTGGTGATGCATAGAAAATTTTGAATTTCTGCTACGTTCCCCAACACATACGGGGTCACCAAGGTAGAGTTCTGTAGAACTGTGTAGTGTGCTTGAGACCAAGAATATCCGTCCCTGCATATTATTGAGTCCCCTCCAAGCGTGCCTTTTCCAGTCATTCTCCCCTCATACCGCGATTTAGGGAGACCTATCTTCTTAAGGCCAGGAATGAAGTCAACACAAAACCCAATGACATCCTCTGTTTGATGGCCCATGGAGATGCTTCCTTCTGGCCTAGCGCGGTTACGGACATATTTCTTTAGAACTCACATAAACCTCTCAAAGGGGAACATATTGTGTAGACATACGGGCCCCAGAATGACAATCTCATCGACTAGATGAACTAGGACGTGCGTCATGATATTGAAGAAGGATGGTGGGAACACCAGCTCGAAACTGACAAGACATTGTGCCACATCACTCCTTAGCCTTGGTACGATTTATGGATCGATCACCTTCTGAGATATTGCATTGAGGAATGCACATAGCTTCACAATGGCTAATCGGACGTTTTCCGGTAGAAGCCCCCTCAATGCAACTGGAAGCAGTTGCGTCATAATCACGTGGCAGTCATGAGACTTTAGGTTCTGGAACTTTTTCTCTGGCATATTTATTATTCCCTTTATATTCGACGAGAAGCTAGTCAGGACCTTCATACTGAGCAGGCATTCAAAGAATATTTCTTTCTCTTCTTTCGTTAGGGCGTAGCTGGCAGGACCTTCATACTGCTTCGGAGGCATGCCGTTTTTTTCGTGCAAGCGTTACAGGTCCTACCGTGCCTCAGGTGTATCTTTTGTCTTCCCATACATGCCCAAGAAGCCTAGCAGGTTCATGAAAAGGTTCTTCGTCACGTGCATCACGTCGATTGAAGAGCGGACCTTGATACGTCTCCAACGTATCTATAGTTTTTTATTGTCCCATGCTATTATATTACCCCTTTTGGATGTTTATGGGCTTTATTTCACACATTTATATCATTTTTGGGACTAACCTACTAACCGGAGGCCCAGCCCATATTGCTATATTTTTTGCCTATTTTAGTATTTCGAAGAAAAGGAATATCAAACGAAATGAAACCTTCGGAATCGTGATTTTTGGAACGAACGTGATCCAGAGGACTTGGAGTGCAAGTCAACAAGTTGTCGAGGCTCCCACGAGATATGAGGGCGCTCCCCCCCATAGGGCGCCCCCTGTCTTGTGAGCCCCTCGGGCGTCCACCGATGTACTTCTTCCTCCTATATAAGCCTACGTACCCCTAAAACATCCAGGGGCAGACGAAACACAATTTCCACCACCGTAACCTTCTGTATCTGCGAGATCTCATCTTGGAGCCTTAGCCGGCACTCTGCCGGAGGGGGAATCGACCATGGAGGGCTTCTACATCAACATCCTTGCCCCTCCGATGAGTTGTGAGTAGTTTACCACAGACCTACGGGGTCCATAGTTATTAGCTAGATGGCTTCTTCTCTCTTTTTGGATCTCACTACAATGTTCTCCCCCTCTCTTGTGGATATCTATTCGATGTAAACTGTTTTTGCGGTGTGTTTGTTGAGATCCGATGAATTGTGGGTTTATGATCAAGTTTATCTATGAATAATATTTGAATCTTCTCTGAATTCTTTTATGTATGATTGAGTTATCTTTGCAAGTCTCTTCGAATTATTAGTTTGGTTTGGCCTACTAGATTGATCTTTCTTGCCATGGCAGAAGTGCTTAGCTTTGGGTTCAATCTTGCGGTGTCCTTATCCAGTGACAGAAAGGGTTGCAAGGCAGATATTGTATTGTTGCCATCGAGGATAACAAGATGGGATTTATATCATATTGCTTGAGTTTATCCCTTTACATCATGTCATCTTGCTTAATGCGTTACTCTGTTCTTATGAAATTAATACTCTAGATGCAGGCAGGAGTCGGTCGATGTGTGGAGTAATAGTAGTAGATGCAGGCAGGAGTCGGTCTACTTGTTGCGGACGTGATGCCTATATACATGATCATGCCTAGATAATCTCATAATTATTCGCTTTTCTATCAATTGCTCGACAGTAATTTGTTCACCCACCATAATACTTATGCTATCTTGAGAGAAGCCACTAGTGAAACCTATGGCCCCCGGGTCTATCTCTTATCATATTTGCTTCCAATCTACTTTTATCTGCATCTTTACTTTTTGCATCTATATTATCAAATACCAAAAATATATTTATCTTATCTGTCGGATTTTGGGTTCCGGCAGACCCACAAGGTTCGAATACTGGGGTGCGCGCGGAGATCACACCTCCAGCCTACCCGTGTCTCACCGCCTCGCCAGGATCTAAAAATACACGAAGAGCAACACAAGGGACACGGGATTTATACTGGTTCAGGCCACCATTGTGGTGTAATACCCTACTCCAGTTTGTGGTTTGGTGGATTGCCTCTGGGGCTGACGAAGAACAGTACAAGGGAAGAACATCCTCGCGAGGGTCTGTTCTTGGCTGGGGCGATGAACTGCTAGGGGAGTTCAGTTGCCTCTCTCTCTCTCCCTAAGTCTCATATGTGGATCCCCTCTCTGCTCCCCCTACCCTGTGGGTGGCTAGTCCTATTTATAGGCGAAGGCCCCGGGCCTATTCCCAAATATTGAGCAGGAAGGGCGCCAACAATTGGCCATTTTGAAGGGGAACAGCTGGTACACTTATCCTGACTAAAGTTGGTCCTCGCGTGCCAAAGGCCCTGACGATGACGCCGGCTTGGGCTCCACAATGACCTTTGTCCTACCGTCCTACTGGTCTTGGTCTTGTTGCATCGAAATCGTTGCCTTTGCTTGATACCCTCATTTGCGCTTTCCCCCTTTGCACCAAAGAGGAAACAAGGACTCTACGCAGGCCGGCGCCCGCCTGGCGCCCGCCTGGCCTAGGTCGTCATGGCTTGCGTCACGGGCACCTCATGAGGTACCCCGTCTTGATCTCTCCCCCTCCTCATGAGCCAGCCTGACGAGGCCGTGCCTGAGGAAGTCTCCTGTCGTCCGCCCCGCGAGGCTTGGCCCCTCGCGAGGGTCTTGAGCATGTGTTGACGAAGATGGGCCGTGCTGGGCCACTCCTTGAGCCACGCCGCAGGCCGCAGGCAGGCAAGTCTGGGTACCCCCGTTCCCATAATGCCAACAGTAGCCCCCGGGCCCAAGGCGCGCTTGGACTTGGCTTAGCAGAGAAGCGAAGAGGCAAGTGCGAAGCGCCGCAGGCCCTAATAGCCTGCGGCCATGGGTGCCGCGTGGAGGTTGATTGGACGTGGGCGTCCTGTCTCCCCACGACACCTCGGTAACTGAATGATTTGAAAAGTCCTTGCATGCCAAACGGGTCATGATTACCTATGATCGTGGAGGCCGTCGGTTGGCCTCCCTCGGCTATATGTACGGAATGGCACAAGCCCTTCCAGTCCATCTCTTCCCGCTACTCTTCGGCTTCCTCTTCGTCCTTGCTCCTCCCTACTCCAATGGCACCGATCCGTCAGTTTTCTGCCGAAGAGAAGGGGAAAGCCCCCGAGAGGGTCCTGTCCCGCTTCCTCCAAAGAAATGGCTCGTCTCCTGCCACAGGGAAGGAGGTGCTTGGCAGGAGGTGTCGAGGCCATGGTTCGAGCGACCGCCGCCGGGATTCCTGCTGCCCTTGTACGCCCGGATCGAGGATCCTGAAGATGCTGGCGTCGAGCGGCATCTCCAAAGGCTCCGTCGCCACTGGCGGATCATGGCGGTGCGCGTCGTTCCTCCCGGAGTTCACGCCGTGGGCTCTTCGCGCGAGCTCGTGCTTCACGCCGCCGCGCCTCCTCGATCCTGGATTCTCCTCCCTCCTTCCTTCGCCTTCGAGATCCCGCCGAGGGGGCCTATCGAGCTTTGGCTGCAGCATTCCGACTGTAGTTACCCTGCGACCGAAGCGGAGGTCGAGGTCATCGCTCCGGGCAGGGTCTACTTGACCCGTGGCTGGGGCGAGATCGCCCGGGTTGGCAGGATGGGTGGCGCCCTCGCAATCTACCTCGAGTACGATGGCGCCTCCCTGATGTTCTTCAAGGTCTATGACGCGGAGGGACGCCGGCTAGAGTGCTGCCCTGAGAAAGGCGGTCGGGGCACTGCCGCGGCGAGGACTGATACGTCCATTTTGCATCATGCTTTTATGTCAATATTTATTGCATTATGGGATGTTATTTCACATTATGTCACAATACTTATGGCTATTCTCTCTTATTTTACAAGGTTTACATGAAGAGGGAGAATGCCGACAGCTGCAATTCTGGGCTGGAAAAGGAGCAAATATTGAAGGACTATTCTGTGCAACTCCAAAAGTCCTGAAACTCCACGGAAGACCATAAAATAAATAAAGAAAAATCGTCGCCAAAGATGAAGGCCAGGGAGCCCACACCCTACTCACAAGGGTGGGGGGCGCCCCCCCCCCCCTTGGGCGCGCCCCCCTACCTCGTGGGCCCCCTGGTGGCTCTCCGACGTCCATCTTCTCCCATATGAAGTCTTTCGATGAGAAAAAATAGCAGAGCACCTTTCGGGACGAGACTCCACCGCCACGAGGCGGAACCTTGGCGGAACCAATCTAGGGCTCCGGCAGAGCTGTTCTGTCGGGGACACTTCCCTCCGGGAGGGGGAAATCATCACCAACGCTCCTCTCATCGGGAGAGGGCAATCTCCATCAACATCTTCACCAGCACCATCTCATCTCCAAACCCTAGTTCATCTCTTGTATCCAATTCTTGTCTCCAAGTCCGGGATTGGTGCTAGTAGGTTGCTAGTAGTGTTGATTACTCCTTGTAGTTGATGCTAGTTGGTTTATTTGGTGGAAGATCATATTTTCAGATCCTATATGCACATTATTACCCCTCTGATTATGAACATGAATATGCTTTGTGAGTAGTTACGTTTGTTCCTGAGGACAAGGGAGAAGGCTTGCTATTAGTAGTCATGTGAATTTGGTATTCGTTCGATATTTTGATAAGATGTATGTTGTCTAACCTCTAGTAGTGTTATGTGAACGTAGACTACATAACACTTCACCATTATTTGGGCCTAGAGGAAGGCATTGGAAAGTAATAAGTAGATGATGGGTTGCTACAGTGACAGAAGCTTAAACCCTAGTTTATGCGTTGCTTCATAAGGGGCTGATTTGGATCCATATGTTTCATGCTATGATTAGGTTTACCTTAATACTTTTGTTGTAGTTGCAGATGCTTGCAATAGAGGTTAATCATAAGTGGGATGCTTGTCCAAGTAAGGGCAGCACCCAAGCACCGGTCCACCCACATATCAAATTATGAAAGTACCGAACGCGAATCATATGAGCGTGATGAAAACTAGCTTGGCGATATTCCTATGTGTCCTCGGGAGCGCTTTTCCTATTATAAGAGTTTGTCCAGGCTTGTCCTTTGCTAGAAAAAGGATTGGGCCACCTTTCTGCACTTTATTTACTTTTGTTACTTGGTGCTCGTTACAATTTATCCTATCACAAAACTATCTGTTACCACTTATTTCAGTACTTGCAGAGAATACCTTGCTGAAAACCGCTTATCATTTCCTTCTGCTCCTCGTTGGGTTTGACTCTCTTACTTATCGAAAGGACTACGATAGATCCCCTATACTTGTGGGTCATCAAGACTCTTTTCTGGCGCCGTTGCCGGGGAGTGAAGCGCCTTTGGTAGGTGGAATTTGGTAAGGAAAAATTTATTTAGTGTGCTGAAATTTTCTGTCACTTGTTACCATGGAAAGTAATTGTTTGAGGGGCTTGTTCGGGGTATCTTCACCCCGTCCAGTTGAGCAAAGATTTGCTCCTCAACCTACTGAACCTACTGAATCTATTGAAAATGAAACTGCTTTTCAAATTCCTACGGGTATGATGGAAAAACTGCTAGCTAACACTTTCGCAGGAGATGGAACAAAGCATCCTGACGAACATCTACGCTTTGTGGATGATATTTGTGGACTATTTAAGATTGCAGGTATACCCGATGATGCCGTTAAGAGGAAGGCTTTCCCTTTATCTTTGGAGGGAGACGCATTGACATGGTATAGGCTATGTGATGATACGAGATCATGGAACTATAAAAGATTGAAATTGGAATTTCATCAAAAGTATTACCCTATGCATCTTGTTCATCGTGATTGCAATTATATATATAATTTTTGGCCTCGCGAAGGAGAAAGCATCGCTCAAGCTTGGGGGAGGCTTAAATCAATGTTATATTCATGCCCCAATCATGAGCTCTCAAAATTGACAATTCTCCAGAATTTTTATGCTCGGCTTTCTGATAATAATCGCACCATGCTCGATACTTCTTGTGTTGGCTCTTTTATGATGAAGTCTATTGAATTTGGATGGAATTTATTGGATAGAATTAAACGCAACTCTGAAGATTGGGACCTCGACGAAGGTAAGGAGTTAGGTATGACACATAAGTTTGATTGTGTTAAATCTTTTATGGATACCGATATGTTCCGTAAGTTTAGCACTAAATATGGACTTGACTCTGAGATAGTAGCTTCTTTCTGTGAATCTTTTGCTACTTATGTTGATCTCCCCAAGGAGAAGTGGTTTAAATATCATCCGCCCATAGAAGTAAAAGTAGTTGCACCTGTTAAAGTTGAAGAAAAGATTGTCACTTATAATGATCCTATTGTTCCCATTTCTTATGTTGAGAAACCTCCTTTCCCTGTTAGAATGAAGGATCATACTAAAGCTTCAACTATTGTTTGTAAAAGCAATACTAGGACTTTAACACCTCCTGAGCAAGTCAAAGTAGAACCCAATATTGCTATTGTTAAAGATCTCTTGTCTGATAATATTGATGGGCATGTTATTCAATTCTCTGGTGAAACTGCTAGAATTGCTAAACCCTGTGATAGAGATAAACATAGACCTGTGGTAGGTGTGCCTGTTATTTCTGTTAAAATAGGAGATCATTGTTATCATGGCTTATGTGATATGGGTGCTAGTGCTAGTGTTATACCCATTGGCTTATACAATGAAATTATGCATGAAATTGCACCTGCTGAGTTAGAGGAAATTGATATTACAATTAAACTTGCAAATAGAGATACTATGTCTCCAATGGGAATTGTTAGAGATGTTGAAGTCTTTTGTGGGAAAACCAAATATCCCATTGATTGTCTTGTTCATGGACTGCGAAAAGATAAGATAGACTGCGAAAAGAATGTTGTTACTGTTGGCTTGGATGATATGGTTCATGAGTTTAATTTCTCTAAATTTAGTAAACAACATCGTGACGAATAATTGCCTAGTAAGGATGAAATTATTGGTCTTGCTTCTATTGTTGTACCTCCTAGTGATCCTTTAGAACACTATTTGATAGACCGTGAAAATGATATGTTCATGCATGAAAGAAGGGAAATAGATGAAGTATTCTTTAAACAGGAACCTATTCTGCAACACAATTTGCCTGTTGAAATCCTAGGGGATCCTCCTCCACCCAAGGGTGATCCCGTGTTTGAGCTTAAACCGTTGCCTGATAATCTTAAATATGCTTATCTTGATGAAAAGAAAAGAAATCTTGTTATTATTAGTGCTAACCTTTCAAAGCATGAAGAAGAAAGATTATTGAAAACTCAAAAGTACCGTGCCGCTATTGGATATACTCTGGATGATCTTAAGGGCATCAGTCCCACTCTATGTCAACATAAAATAAATTTGGAAGCTGATGCCAAGGCAGTTCATGATACTCAACGACGTTTGAATCCTAAAATGAAAGAAATGGTAAGAAAAGAAATACTAAAGCTTCTGGAGGTAGGTATAATTTATCCCGTTGCTGATAGTCAGTGGGTAAGTCCTGTCCATTGTGTCCCTAAGAAGGGAGGTATTACTGTTGTCCCTAATGATAAAGATGAATTGATTCCACAAAGAATTATCACATGTTATAGGATGGTAATTGATTTCCGCAAATTAAATAAGGCTACTAAGAAAGATCATTACCCCTTACCATTTATTGATCAAATTCTAGAAAGATTATGCAAACATACACATTATTGCTTTCTAGATGGTTACTCTGGTTTTTCTCAAATACCTGTGTCGGCTAAAGATCAATCAAAGACTACTTTTACATGCCCTTTTGGTACTTTTGCTTATAGACGTATGCCTTTTGGTCTATGTAATGCACCTGCTACCTTTCAAAGATGCATGATGGCTATATTCTCTGACTTTTTTGAGAAAATTTGTGAGGTTTTCATGGATGACTTTTCCGTCTATGGTTCCTCTTTTGATGATTGCTTGAGCAATCTTGCTCGAGTTTTGCAGAGATGTGAAGAAACTAATCTTGTCTTGAATTGGGAAAAGTGCCACTTTATGGTGAATGAAGGTATTGTCTTGGGGCACAAAGTTTCTGAAAGAGGTATCGAAGTTGATAAAGCCAAGGTTGATGCTATTGAAAAGATGCCATTTCCCAAGGACATCAAAGGTATAAGAAGTTTCCTTGGTCACGTCGGATTTTATAGGAGTTTCGTCAAGGACTTCTCAAAAATCTCTCGGCCTCTGACTAATTTATTAAAAAAAGATGTACCATTTGTCTTTGATGATGATTGTGTAGAAGCATTTGAAATACTTAAGAAAGCATTAGTCTCTGCACCTGTTGTTCAGCCACCTGATTGGAATTTACCCTTTGAAATTATGTGTGATGCTAGTGATTATGCTGTAGGTGTTGTTCTAGGGCAAAGAGTTGATAAGAAATTGAATGTTATCCATTATGCTAGTAAGACTCTAGAAAATGCTCAAAGAAATTATGCTACTACCGAAAAGGAACTTTTAGCGGTTGTATTTGCTTGTGATAAATTCAGACCCTATATTGTTGATTCTAGAGTAACTATTCATACAGATCATGCTGCTATTAAATATCTTATGAAAAAGAAAGATGTGAAACCTAGACTCATTAGATGGGTTCTCTTGCTTCAAGAATTTGATTTACATATTGTTGATAGAAAAGGAGCTGAGAACCCTGTTGCAGACAACTTGTCTAGGCTAGAGAATGTTCTTGATGACCCACTACCTATTGATGATAGCTTTCCTGATGAGCAATTAAATGTCATAAGTACTTCTCGTAGCACTCCATGGTATGCTGATTATGCTAATTATATTGTCGCTAAATTTATACCGCCTAGCTTCACATACCAACAAAAGAAAAGGTTTTTCTATGACTTGCGACATTACTTTTGGGATGACCCACATCTTTATAAAGAAGGAGTAGATGGTGTTATTAGACGTTGTGTACCTGAGCATGAACAGGAACAGATCCTACGCAAGTGTCACTCCGAGGCTTATGGACGACACCACGCTGGAGATAGAACTGCTCATAAGGTATTGCAATCCGGTTTTTATTGGCCTACTCTCTTCAAGGATGCCCGTAAGTTTGTTTTATCTTGCGATGAATGTCAAAGAATTGGTAATATCAGTAGGCGTCAAGAAATGCCTATGAATTATTCACTTGTTATTGAGCAATTTGATGTTTGGGGCTTTGATTATATGGGACCTTTTCCTGCCTCTAATGGTTACACTCATATTTTAGTTGTTGTTGATTACATTACTAAGTGTGTAGAAGCTATTCTAACTAGTAGTGCTGATCATAACACTTCTATTAAAATGCTTAAGGTTTTCGAGGTTTGGAGTCCCTAGATACTTAATGACTAATGGTGGTTCACACTTTATTCATGGTGCTTTCCGTAAGATTCTTGCTAAATACGACGTTAATCATAGAATTGCATCTCCATATCACCCGCAGTCTAGTGGTCAGGTAGAATTGAGCAATAGAGAGCTCAAATTAATTTTGCAAAAGACTGTCAATAGGTCTAGAAAGAATTGGTCCAAAAAACTGGATGATGCATTGTGGGCCTATAGAACTGCGTACAAAAATCCTATGGGTATGTCTCCGTATAAAATGGTTTATGGAAAAGCGTGTCATTTGCCTCTTGAACTAGAACATAAGGCATATTGGGCTATTAAAGAGCTCAACTATGATTTTAAACTTGCCGGTGAGAAGAGGCTATTTGATATTAGCTCACTTGATGAATGGAGAACCCAAGCTTATGAAAATGCCAAGTTGTTTAAAGAAAAAGTTAAAAGGTGGCATGACAAAAGGATAAAAAAGTATGAGTTTAATGTAGGTGATTATGAATTTCTATACAACTCTCGTTTAAGATTTTTTGCAGGAAAACTTCTCTCCAAATGGGAAGGTCCCTGCGTTATCGAGGAGGTCTATCATTCTGGTGCCATAAAAATCAACGACTTCGCAGGCACAAATCCGAAGGTGGTAAATGGTCAAAGGATCAAACACTATATCTCATGCAACCCTATAAATGTTGAAACTAATGTTATTGAAACCGTAACCCCGGAGGAATACATAAGGGACACTTTCCAGAATGTTCCAGACTCCGAAAAGGAATAGGTATGTGGTACGGTAAGTGAACCGACTCCAACACAATTTTTAAGGAAATATTTCTCCGTTTTGGAATATTTAGAAAAATAGAAAAATAAGTAGCAGTCCCGGGAGGACACGAGGCCTCCACGAGGGTGGAGGGCGCGCCCTACCCCCTGGGCGCGCCCCCCTACCTCGTGAGCACCTCGTGTGCCCTCCGGACTCCGTTTCCTTGCACGATACGTATTTTGGTCGGTAAAAAATCATTATATATACTCCCGAAGGTTTTGACCCTCGTATCACGCAAATCTCCCTTGTTCTTGTTTCGAGCTGTTGCTGCTGCAGATAAGAGCAAGATTTCTTCCCAAGATTCGGAGGGAGAAAGCTACATGGCTGATTTTATTGCAAATCCAAAAGTATATGGGGATGTGGAGCATTATGGATGGACCACAGAGGAAGAAGAAGACTACAATCCAAAGAGGAAGGAGGAAACGAGTTCCGACGAGGAGGACTATCCCCTACCTCAACCTGGTGATATGCATGTGGAGTTCAAGAAGTCAAGCCTCCCTAAGGTCCAATCTATCCCACCTCGTTTTTCGCAAGACAACAAGGCAGCACTATGCAAAAAGATAATTAAACTTGAGCTCGAGAATGAGGATCTAAGGGAGGAAAATTTTAGCCTCACATGCAAGCTGGAGAAGAAAAATGCAACACCTCCATCACCTCCGAAGGAATAATCACATGGGTATGGGCACTCCCCTTGGCAACTGCCAAGCTTGGGGGAGGTGCCCTGGTATCGTATCACCATCACAACTCCTCTCTTTACCATTTTTCTTAGTTCGATCTTATTAGAAGTATCTTGATTTAGTAGAATAAAGTCATGGCATGATTTAATTTCGAGTTTTGCTTTATGTTCCTTCTTTGTAATCGAGTCCGTGAGCTATATAATAAAGATTAGTGTTGACTCAAGGGCTTGAGTATTTTGCCATGATCTTGGGTGATTAGAAGAAAAAGGAATAAAAAGAATCAAAGAGTTCGTATTGATCTGAGTGAAAGTAATGACTTCACAGAGAAAAAGTATGATGACTAAAAGTTGTTGGGAGTTGGCAAATATAGCTTTGGTCATCGTTGCAATTAATAGGAAGTAATAAGGAAAGAGAGGTTTCACATATAGATATATTATCATTGACATCTTTTATGATTGGGAGCACTCATTAAAATATGACATGCTAAAGAGTTGATGTTAGACAAGGAAGACAACATAATGAGTTATGTTTTCTTATATCTGAGATAAAGTATGTTGTCATGGTTCCTCTACCATGTTGAGCTTGCCTTTCCCCCTCATGCTAGCCAATTCTCAGCACTAAGTAGAAATACTACTTGTGCTTCCAAATACCCTTCAAGTAAGATCCTTGAGAGTCCAATATATCTACCTATGGATTGAGAGTCCAATATATCTACCTATGGATTGAGTAAGATCATTCAAGTAATGTAAAGTGACGTCCATCTTCTCCCATATGAAGTCCATCTTCTCCCCCTGGGCGCGACCCCCTACCTCGTGGGCCCCCTGGTGGCTCTCCGATGTCCATCTTCTCCCATATGAAGTCTTTCAATGAGAAAAAATAGCAGAGAACCTTTCGGGACGAGACTCCGCCGCCACGAGGCGGAACCTTGGCGGAACCAATCTAGGGCTCCGGTAGAGCTGTTCTGCTGGGGACACTTCCCTCTGGGAGAGGGAAATCATCACCAACGCTCCTCTCATCGGGAGAGGGCAAACTCCATCAACATCTTCACCAGCACCATCTCATCTCCAAACCCTAGTTCATCTCTTGTATCCAATTCTTGTCTCCAAGTCCGGGATTGGTGCTAGTAGGTTGCTAGTAGTGTTGATTACTCCTTGTACTTGATGCTAGTTGGTTTATTTGGTGGAAGATCATATGTTCAGATCCTATATGCACATTATTACCCCTCTGATTATGAACATGAATATGCTTTGTGAGTAGTTACGTTTGTTCCTGAGGACAAGGGAGAAGTCTTGCTATTAGTAGTCATGTGAATTTGGTATTCGTTCGATATTTTGATAAGATGTATGTTGTCTAACCTCTAGTGGTGTTATGTGAACGTCGACTACATAACACTTCACCATTATTTGGGCCTAGAGGAAGGCATTGGGAAGTAATAAGTAGATGATGGGTTGCTGGAGTGACAGAAGCTTAAACCCTAGTTTATGCGTTGCTTCGTAAGGGGCTGATTTGGATCCATATGATTCATGCTAGGGTTAGGTTTACCTTAATACTTTTGTTGTAGTTGCGGATGCTTGCAATAAAGGTTAATCATAAGTGGGATGCTTGTCCAAGTAAGGGCAGTACCCAAGCACCGGTCCACCCACATATCAAATTATGAAAGTACTGAACGCGAATCATATGAGCGTGATGAAAACTAGCTTGACGATATCCACGCGTGTCCTCGGGGGCGCTTTTCCTATTATAAGAGTTTGTCCAGGCTTGTCCTTTGCTACAAAAAGGATTGGGCCACCTTGCTGCACTTTATTTACTTTTGTTACTTGTTGCTCGTTACAATTTATCCTATCACAAAACTATCTGTTACCACTTATTTTAGTACTTGGAGAGAATACCTTGCTGAAAACCGCTTATCATTTCTTTCTACTCCTCGTTGGGTTTGACACTCTTACTTATCGAAAGGACTACGATAGATCCCCTATACTTGTGGGTCATCAAGGACTAGGCTCGTCAACCGCTTCCCCAGCAGCTCCTCAGGCAGCGGAGGTGTCGGAGGGTCCAGCGACTCCGCCGAGCTCCTCGCGACTCCGGAGATGGGCGACGACAGCTACGAGCCCCCGAGCTTGCATCGCTCTCGGAGCAGGGCGGGCTCGTCAGGCCGCCGTCACCACTGATCTGTATGGGGTTGGCGCCGGTGGCTGATAGCCCACTATTGGCGATGGCGTCTCTTGCGGAGGCGCGCGTAGTTAGCACTCTTTAGGATCTGCTCCTTTTGTTCCCTGCGAGGAATCGAAGAACACACCCCGCGGGGGTTTGTAAGGTGCTTGTAGTTCCATTTGTTAATATGATCCTTATCATGAAGCGGTGAGGGATGCTCGTCCTGTCTTAGCTTAGTTCCTCCTTTCAAACCTCGCGAGGGCTTGACGCTCTGCGCTGATTGGTCCCGGTCCCAAGGCAGGCTTCAGCCGTCGCTGGTATGCCAGGTCGCGATGCCGTGGTCAAGGCTAGGAGGTGAGCGGCCCGGGGTCCAGTAAGAGCCCCTGAGTCGCGATGCTCAGGAGGTCCCCTTTAGCACTCAAGCAGCCATCGCTCGGTGAGAAAGGAGTGCGACGTCGCCAAAACGGAACTGCATTGGGTGCGAGGTCGGTGCTGCGATAGCTAGTGTTTTCGGGGGATGACTTATCTCGTGGGTCAGAAACCACTCCTTGGTGCGGCGCCGGGCCTGCGTGTTGACAACCGAGGTGTCGCCTGGCGAGGTCCCCACGTGACTCTTCCCTCTCGCCTTTTCTCCCCTTCATGCTCTATGTCCTCAGGTCCCGGCCCTCGAGCGAGCTCAGCCGTCGCTGGTATGCCAGGTCGCGATGCCGTGGACAAGGCCAGAGGGTGAGGGCTGGAGAGCCAGTAAGAGCCCATGAGTCGCGATGCTCAGGTACCCCCCTTTAACGTGCAAGCGGTTCGCGTGGACAAGAGCGAAGGAGACGTTGTGGAGGCCTCGCCCGACGTTGCTCCTTGAAGCGATCCTGCGAGTTCATCATGAGAAAAGCGAGGGTTCGCCGTTAAAATTGCCGGCCAGCTGCTGGTTGCTCTAGGAAGGAGACGAGGCACTGAAGGCTTGGTGAGGTGGCGCCCTGCAGGGTTGCCGCGACCAGAGCTCAGCCATCCAGGTTTGTCAACATTGCAGGGACGGACCAATGTGCAAGCGTCGTGCCGTGAGGGAGCAGCTCCCTCAGTTGGTGTCAATCGAGCGGGCGATTAAGTCAAGCACGTTAATCATGAAGGAGCAAATCCATTTAGATAGACGCAGAAAAAAGACGATCATCGATGGGTCGGGCCCGAGCGACTTTGGGGATGATGCAGCCCGAGGGGCGCCCCCGATAAAGTAAGCTGAAAACATGAACTAAAGGGATACATGCCGCAGGGACGGACCCACGCGGCCTGGGAATGATGTAGCCCTAGGGGGGTGCTCCCAGCTGAAAATGAAACTTCGAAGGATGTCACCTGATGATGTTGAAGATGTAGGGATGCTGAAGTAGCGGACAGCCTGCACTGCGGGAGACGATCTTCATGAGCCCCCTGGCCCAAGGGCCTTGGGAGGCTCCGGAGGTGCTAGCGGCTCCTCGCGGACCATCTCCATCTCCGCCAGGACTGCGGAATGCCTGACCGCTTGAGCCTCCAAGATGCTCCTCATGAGGCGCTGGCGCACAGCAGCCGCGTTCGGCAGGCCGTAAGGCATGCGAACATAGCTGTGGGGTGGACCTTCGCAGCGCCCCACGCGTGAGGGCAAGAGGCACTCCTGAGAGGCGGCTCGGTTGAGTCCTGGTATGTCGATGCAGACGCGCAGCCCACCATCCTCGCCTGGATGGGGAGCTACGGCAAGTAAGCGGTGGCTGCCACTCATGACTCTTGACTACTGCAGCTCCTGAATGGTCTCGCTAATGAATTCCTGAGGGTTTGGTCCTCCTTGCCATGCTCCTTCCTGAGGGAAACGTGCGTTGAAGCACGCTTCCAAGTGGTGCCCGAGCGCCTCCCTCGTGATCTTAGCAAAGTTGATGGCCCTCTAGGAGAGAGCCCCCGAGCCTTGCTCGAGGAGGGCGCCGGGCGCCCCTTCCTATGCGACAGAAGGAGGTGCCCCTGAACAGGCGCGGACCCTGAGGGGCCTGCCTCCCGAGGGGTCGGGCCAGGCGATGTCTTCTTCTTCTTAGGAGCAGCCTCGAGAGGCCTCCCATTCCTGTGATCTGGGTATTCAATTGATGCGGCTTGGAAAGCACGTTCTAGAGAACACACGGCGTCTCTCTCTTCACAAAGCACTGTGATGACCCCACCGCTTCCTGCCATCTTGAGGACATTGTAGCCGTGATGGGTCACGGCAATGAACTTGGCCAGGGCTGGGTACCCGAGGATGGCATTGTACGGCAGGCGGATGTGAGCGACATCGAAGTCAATGAGCTCGGTGCGGTAGTTGTCGCGCTTCCCGAAGGTGACAGGAAGGCGGACCTGCCCTATCGAAACTGTGGAACCATCAGTGACTCCTGAGAAAGGCTTGGTTGGCTGCAGCTGATTGTATGGCACTTGAAGATTGTTGAACGTCTCGATGGATAGGACATTGAGCCCTGCTCCACCATCGATGAGGGTCCTGGTGACTTGCACATTGCTGATGATCAGGGAACAAACCATCGGGAGGACTCCTGCTGTGGCCGTGCACTTGAGCTGATCCGCTGAGTTGAACGTAATAGCACACGCTGACCACCTGAGAGGGTGTGTGGCCTCAAGCTTGGGAAGGACTGCATTCACTTCCCGAGCAAACTGCTTAAAGATGCGGTGAGAAGCCGGGGCTTGTGTGCCGCCCAAGATGCAAGCGATTGTGCGCGGCTCCTGGAAGCCTCCTGCCCCCTTTACGGTGTCCTGGACTAGGGGGTACTCAACGCGTCATCTCCCGATCTGTTAGATTGGGCCGAGGACCCCCATGGCCGTATACTCATGGGCCAGTCCGGACGCTACCGCATACAAGGAAGATTCCACAAGACTTGGTGATCAAGACAAGGACTCCTCCCCCACCGGCGTATTCGGCTAGGACTCATGTTATCCTAGGCCTCTGGTGCATTATATAAACCAGGGCCAGGCTAGTCGATAGAGACGAACAACAATCATACCATAGTCTAGCTACTAGGGTTTAGCCTCTCTGATCTCATGGTAGATCTACTCTTGTACTACCTGTATCATCAATATTAATCAAGCAGGAGTAGGGTTTTACCTCCATCGAGAGGGCCAGAACCTCGGTAAAAACATTGTGTCCCTCGTCTCGTGTTACCATCCGCCTAGATGCACAGTTCGGGACCCCCTACCCGAGATCCGCCGGTTTTGACACCCACATTGGTGCTTTCATAGAGATTTCCGCTGTGTGTTTGGCAAAGGGTCGATGGCTCGCCTGCAGTTCAACTGCGACTTCGGCATCTTCGTCACCAGCTCGACTGGTCACCTTGGTTTGACCAAGGACTGCGCCCTGCCTCCGACCGTCATGTTCGGATGAGGGCCTTCATCAACATCAACTCCGATCTCTATCAAGATCATGGAGGAATCATCCAGGGAGCCCGGGGGCTCGACGCCAACATTGCCCTTGGGCGACCGTGCGGTTTTTCTGGACAACGAACTTGTGTCCGCCGTCACCGCCTCCTCGAGTGTCGGTTCGATGATTGCTTCGGTCGAATAGTGTGGAATTGAATCTACAACAACCCTGGAAAATTTCGTCGAGTTCCGATGGAGGAATCTCTGGCAATCCGCGGCATACCAGAGCCTTGTCAAATCTGAACGAGGATCTGGACGAGTTTAGGGCGTGGTGTCCAGACTCTAGCTCATACATCCTTTGGAAGATCCAACCGTTAATCGGCTGCGGAATTCCTATATCTACCACCTCTCAAAGTTTCAGCTCGAACCGACCGTCCAAACTCCGGGAACCTGCCAATTAGTGCATCACTTTTCGGATCTGTTTTCTGCGCGAAAACGAATCCGACCCGAGTTCATCTTTTTTATGAACGGGAATTCGGACATCCTCTTTGAAGTAAGTTTTGTATGGGGTATCGTGTTTTGTTCCCGAACACATCCCGCTAACCTTAAAATCTTTTGAACATGATCTTCAACATAATGTTGGTGTCAAACCAGTCCGGCAATATTGCTCCACGGCTGCTGACCTGCGCTAGACACGTCGTCACTTTGTTGAGCGGCGCTCAACTTCTTCGGATCATCATATCGGCAAGCCAAACAAGAGTCCGGCATTGCGAAGGATAAATCATCACCAACATCGCCGCCCCACGGATTACACGGAGCGGGCACACCTGCATCGCCGCACGGTCACTTCATCAAGCCGACATCGACCACGTCATGACCTGCATCGGCAGGGCCGCACTGTTGCTTTTTCAAGCTGGTGTCCATCACGCCGACCTACTTCGACTCATCGGCTGACACCGAGGCTTCATCATGTTAGTTGGACCGGGAGCTTCATCATCTCTTCATCAACCTACTCTGGAGACTTCGGCGTCGCTGGCCGACCAGCTCCGTCACGTTAGCTGGACCGAGGGCTTTGCCTCGGCGAGCCAACCTTTGCCAGCATCGCCATGCCGTTGCTTTATTGCCCATCAGGCGATAGGTGTGCGGATCGAGTCCCAATTTTGGGAATCACCTTTCTTCGAATTGCTACAACAAATAAGCCAGGTGCTATTAATCTTAGTATTTTTTGCTTGTTTGGGTTCATTTTTTCCAACAAATTATTACTCTGGTTTGTCCATCATATGTACGCAGGTCTATCAAATGGTGGCCGCATTAACGATGGTCGCATGGTGGATCGGTCAGTTTCCGTACATAGTCCGGCGAACGCCACATCCGGAACTCGAATCGACTTGTGAATTCAGTCCTTGTCACGCCTTTACCGCATCACGCCGCCGTCCTGCATCGACATTGACTTTGGCGCCAGGCCATATTTCTTTTATTACTCACTTTGCATAAATTATTTGTTATGCAACGGTTTTTTTATTATTATTACTATTATCTCCGGTTTGCACTATTTTTCGTGCACAGGAAAAGGATCCAGTCGGACTATATCCTTTGGCGTCACCTCGGCTGGACGGGGTGCTTCGTCAACACTTCATTACCCCATGTCGGGGACTTCGGGATCACCCCGCGGTCCTGCATTGACCATGCTATGTCACCACTTCGGAGTGCCGAGTTCTTTGCTCCGCCACCTCGGGACCTTGTCCCGCATCAAGCTCGGACAACGTCATCAATACCGAACACATTAACCAGCTAAGTTGCCTTCATGCTCAAAGTTTTAAATTTTTAACTTGTGTTCGGCTCGACCAAGCATTATACATTTTTGGAAAAAAGTTGCTTGTAAAAATTTCCTTGTCCAAACTTTGTTTGTGACGCGCAAATTCAAATACCCCGTTTACTTGGGGGCTTCCTTCGTGAAGCTTTTTCCTCTTGCATATGATTATACCAGTACGGCTTCGTTCCTTGTTCATGTATTACGCCACAATATGCACCATATTGACTTAAGCAATTTGCAAGCTGGGTTGCCTGGCTCCTGTGCTTACCCCTACGTTCCCGATTGTTTGGCTAGGGAGTAAAGGGAGCACCTCTGCGATTGTCACGATCGGGTCACCCGAGCCGGACCTCAGACTGGGTGAAGCCGAAAGCTAGTGCTCTTATTGTTTTCAATCATGGTCGGCACACAACGGAACTCATGAGTACAAAAAATCTATTGCACAATGTCTCATAGTAATAATGAGCACCGAAGAAAGGTATCGGTGGGGGTACTATTTTCTTCGAAGATGCTTCTTACACTTTGTTAGTAATATAGCATAAGTTCCCTGAGCGTGCTTTGTCTCTTACAGCCTTATGGCCTGATCGCCTGGTTATCGGAAACACCGTCGATATTCTCGACAGGTGGAGTACATAACACTTTTCGGCCCTTGCCGAAGAGGGAGAAGCCGACGGTCGGTTAAGACGCGTATAAAGTTCAGGTGAACATAGATATGATACAAGTACTTCGGTACATACAATCATTCTTTTACCCAAGTCACATGGGGGCTCTTATGTTTATTGAGCCGTTTTATAATAAGTGTTTTTCTTCTTAGTCGTTGCAAAGTTTTTATTATTATTTATCACTCCTTTTTTCGACACAAGTGTGCGGTCACTAGCCGGGGAGCCTAATTTCTCTCTCAAAGCCGCTAGAGTTTAGTTTGCTAAACTGGCCTAGTAAGAAGTACTCTGCCTTCGGGATAGGAGGTTGAAGCCGTAGGCTGACCCGCTTGAAGTTTTGAGATAGGATGTGTCATGTTAAAGCACGGCAGAAGGACCTTTTTTTTCTAAAGTCCAATTTTCGGATTGGCACCGAACACTTGATCTAGTTCAGACATTGACCTTTTGAATAAGTTTTTTGGCTTTTCGAGCCCATGGCACTTTTAAACTATTTGTGTGTTTTCAGCACAAGTCTCGCAGTGCAACGCCAGACACCTTTAGAGATTCGGCAAAAACATTCTCGGATATTGCTCTGTATGCATTGGTTTCGAATTGTGTCTTCGGTCAATAGTTGGGTTGCCCGGCTCCTGCGCTTGCCCCCTACGTTCCGCTTTGTTCGGCTAGGTGTGCAAAGGGAGAACCACTGCGATGGTGCTTCCAGCTCACATGGTTAAACACCTCAGTGTAGAAAGCCAAAAACTGACTATCACAATAAGCGTAAACTGGTCAGCGATCCGATGACTGTGTTAAATGATGGGCCATTCATAACATTGGCCGAAGTGTTTACGGCTTGACCTCAACTGTCGCCGAACACTACCGGGGGCTAGTACCTGGCCTCCCAAACTAAATGCTCAATATTTTGCTCTTACATTAGAGCTGAGCTTTCATGATCATGCTTAGAATGCCAACCCAAAGAAAGGAACCGATAGCAGAACTATTTTCTTTGGAAGACATTTCCTATGTTAAACAGCAATATAACATATCTCTCTGCGTACCTTTGTTTATAAAGCCGTATGGCCAGATTGCCTTGTTTGTCGTAAATCTTTGCCCTCATAAAGACTCTATAAAGTAGGACAAACACTCCTCGACTACTGGCCGAGGAGGTTGAAGCCGATGGTCGGTCAACAAAGTTTTGTACAATGCGGATCCGAGCATTAATGACATAAAGTACTTGGACAGATAGATTCATTACACATAATTTGTGATTTTACTATGGATATCGATCCTTAATTCGGCCACCCGTGCCCACATTAAGGCTCGGGGGCTACTGGGCTTCGGGCTTATTATTTAAAAATATTAAAGGGGCACACCAATCCCTTGATCTCGTGTTGCCACCCGACTAGTGTCTCGGGGGCTACTGCATTGCCTGTTCTATGCAGAAAACTTTAAGTGCAATATAGTTTCCAAGGAGATTTTCATCCTCAAGTTGGTCGGCCGCACCCAACCTGAGTCTTGAGGACTGAGCACGCCGCTTTTTGTGTCCCGAAGTATTCTGCCGAGCTAGGACTTGATCCTTAGGCCGATTTTGCAAATCAACCTGAGTGGTTACTGGGATCAGCGGTCTTATGTCATCCTTCAGGTGCATCTCGGGTTTTAGACCGATACACACCTTGAGGGCTACTGGCTATATGTCTCGTCAGAGAATAAATTGCATCGATAAAAAACATTGACCAAAAATCAGCCCAAGACCGAGGTGCTTAACCACCTCGGAAGCAGTTCAGCATATAGCTCGGATGCAAGTGGCTGGCTCCTTAGAGGGCATTTCCGGCATTAAGCTCGGCTAAACTCCTTCAACTTTTTTGGACCAAGATGATCTATGACATCTTGGATATAGTCCGGCGTTGGAGCTTGGACACAGTTCGGCATTGGAGTTCGGATACATTTCGGTGTTGGAGCTCGAACGCAGTCCGACATTAGTGCTCGGCTGCAAGAGATACCTTGAATGCAGTCCGGCGTTAGAGCTCGGACGCAAGAGGATACTGCCTCCCGGGAACAACTTTGAACCCGAGATGTGGCATAAAAATAACAAGGCATTGATAAAGGCTGGAAACTTAAAGGAGCTCCTCGGATACCCGACGTGTAAACTCGTCGAATGCATTTTGGCGATCCTCAAGATAGAAGATGACAAGATTTGTTGAACCAGTTTTCAAGACCGGCAACCGAAGATGAAGAACAGTTTGGAAGAATCGAGGAGCGTCCCTAACTTGAAGACCGGTTCAGGGGGGGTGTCCTGGACTAGGGGGTACTCAACGCATCATCTCCCGATCTGTTAGATTGGATTGAGGACCCCCATGGCCGTATACTCAATGGCCAGTCCGGACGGCTGCCGCATACAAGGAAGATTCCACAAGACTTGGTGACCAAGACAAGGACTCCTCGCCCACCAGCGTATTCGGCTAGGACTCATGTTATCCTAGGCCTCTGGTGCATTATATAAACCAGGGCCAGGCTAGTCGATAGAGACGAACAACAATCATACCATAGGCTAGCTTCTAGGGTTTAGCCTCTCTGATCTCGTGGTATATCTACTCTTGTACTACCCATATCATCAATATTAATCAAGTAGGAGTAGGGTTTTACCTCCATCGAGAGGGCCCGAACCTGGGTAAAAACATCGTGTACCTCGTCTCCTGTTACCATCCGCATAGACGCACAGTTCATGACCCCCTACCCGAGATCCGCCGGTTTTGACACCGACACCCCTCGTCCTGGTGATGGTCTTCAATTCCTCCTCGACTGTGATGGCAGAGGAGGGAGGTCCATGTTGCCTTGTGGGCGATCCTCGTGAGGTTGATCCCTCCAACCCCCCTCGCGAGGTGGGTCCCTCCAACCTCCCTCACGAGGCTGGTCCTGCTAGCGGTCCTCGCGAGGTATGTCACGCCACCCTTGGCGAGGGCCACGGTCTTCCCATCGTCCTCCACCTCTTCCTCCTCCTCGGCCATAGCCCCTGTCGCTGCACTCGGGACGTCGGCCGGCACGCACGTCTCTCACGGCCCTGAGCTCTTGGCATTCGTTGGTGTTGTGGGTGTGGAGGTCGTGGTACACGCAGTACCGGCTGCCCTTGGATGACTCAGGTTGATCCCTGCCTCGCTTGGTGTCCGGTTCTGTCGCAAGCACGGTAGCCCCCTTGCGCTTCACGTCTTTGGCCTTGGGTTTCTTCTCTTCTGGGCCAGCAGCTGGCAGCTCGAGGAGGGAAATGCGCCCTTCCTTAGCCCGAGCGCACTTGGTCGCCAGATTGAACAGCTCCAGGGAGGTGCATAGGTCCTCATGGATCACGAGCTCTTCCTTCATCTTGACGTCACGCACGCCGTCGGAGAAGGCTGAGATGATGGCCTCCTCAGACACCTTGGGGATCTTAAGGCGAGCGTTGTTGAAGCACTGGATGAACTTCTGCAGGGTCTCTCCCGGCTGCTACTTGGTGCGGCGCAAGTCGCTCATGGCCGGGGGCCGGTCGCGGGTGCCTTGGAAGTTGGCGATGAATCGGGTGCGCATCTCGTCCCAGGAGGATATCGTGCCAGGAGCTAGGTTCAGGAGCCAGGTGCGGGCGCCGTCCTTGAGCGCCATGGGAAACCAGTTCGCCATGACCTTCTCGTCCCCGTTGGCGGCTTCGATGCCCAGCTCATAGAGCTGGAGGAACTCAGCAGGGTCACCTGTGCCATCGTAGCGCGGGGGCAGGTCTAGCTTGAACTTGCCCGGCCAGGCCACGCCACGCAGCTCGGCGGAGAAGGCACGGCAGCCTGCAGTGGATGCGGGAGCCCTTTGGTGACGGATAGCTTGATCTTGCGGGTCTCTGTGCGCTGCAGCAAGGTGCAGCGCGGGGTCCTGATGCGCTGGAGCAGGAGCACGTTCGTGCCAAGCCGGTGCGGAGAGCACACGGGCGGCCTCCTGGGGACGAGGGATCTCTTGGCAGCTCCTCTCTTGTTGTGCCGGCACCGGATGGAATGGGTTCCGCCCAGGGGCCACGCGCCTTGGGGCCAAGGCGTCTTCTTGAGGGGGAGGTAGCTGAGGCGCCCCCAGAGCTTCGTCGCCCGCACAGGGCGGGGCGCGGGGCAGTAGGAGGGATGGTGCGGGGGAGCCCCCAGCGGCGCTGACGAGCTCGGTGATGCGGGCGAGCCACTCGTCGTAGAGGTCGTCAACAGGACTGCAGGAGCTCCCACGCCAGGAGCAGCGCGGCGTGCACGTTCGCAGGAGCGCGATGGGCGTGGGACGAGGAGCCGGCCAGAGTCAACGACGGGGTGGCGGTGCGGCCTTCTCGCCGCACTGAAGGATGCAGGGACGACACCTGCTGCTCGTTCCCCGCTGGGCCTGTGGCGGCGTTGATGGCAGGCGATGGGGAACAGCGGGGGCACCAGCCAACGGGGGCCGTCTGGGCGACGCGAGTGGCGAGAGCGGCCCAGCGCTCGGCGCGGGCGCGACGTGCGTTATACATGGATGGGACGGGCGGCGAAACACAAGGCGACGGAAGGCAGATTCCGGCGCACCCCTACCTGGCGCGCCAAATGTCGGATTTAGGGTTCCGGCAGACCCACAAGGTTCAAACACTGGGGTGCGCGCGGAGATCACACCTCCAGCCTACCCGTGTCTCACCGCCTCGCCAGGATCTAAAACTACACGAAGAGCAACACAAGGGACACGAGATTTATACTGGTTCAGGCCACCATTGTGGTGTAATACTCTACTCCAGTTTGTGGTCTAGTGGATTGCCTCTGGGGCTGACGAAGAATAGTACAAGGGAAGAACAGCCTCGCGAGGGTCTGTTCTTGGCTGGGGCGATGAACTGCTAGGGGAGTTCAGTCGCCTCTCTCTCTCTCTCTCTCTCTCTCTCTCTCTCTCTCTCTATGTCTCAGATGTGGATCCCCTCTCCGCCCCCCTACCCTGTGGGTGGCTAGTCCTATTTATAGGCGAAGGCCCCGGGCCTCTTCCCAAATATTGAGCAGGAACGGCGCCAACAATTGGCCATTTTGAAGGGGAACATCTGGTACACTTATCCTGACTAAAGTTGGTCCTCGCCTGCCAAAGAGCCTGACGATGACGCCGGCTTGGGCTCCACGATGACCTTCGTCCTGCCATCCTACTGGTCTTGGTCTTGTTGCACCGAAATGGTTGCCTTTGCTTGATACCCTCGCCTACGCTTGCCCCCTTTGCACCAAAGAGGAAACAAGGACTCTGCGCAGGCCGGTGCCCGCCTGGCGCCCGCCTGGCCTAGGTCGTCATGGCTTGCGTCACGGGCACCTCATGAGGTACCCCATCTTGATCTCTCCACCTCCTCATGAGCCCGCCTGACGAGGCCATGCCTGAGGAAGTCTCCTGTCGTCCGCCCCGTGAGGCTTGGCCCCTCGCGAGGGTCTTGAGCATGTGTTGACGAATATGGGCCGTGCTGGGCCACTCCTTGAGCCACGCCGCAGGCCGCAGGCAGGCAACTCTGGGTACCCCCGTTCCCAGAACGCCGACATTCTCTTACTATCTTTATTAGATCTCACTTTCGCAAGTGGCCGTGAAGGGATTGAGAACCCCTTTATTGTGTTGGTTGCGAGTTCTTTGTTTTTTTGTGTAGGTGCGTGGGACTTTTGAGGAGCCTCCTACTGGATTTATACCTTGGTTCTCAAAAACTGAGGGAAATACTTACGCTACTATTGATGCATCACCCTCTCCTCTTCGAGGAAAACCAACGCAAGCTCAAGACGTAGCAAGAAGGATTTCTGGCACCGTTGCCGGGGAGGTCTTCGCTCAAGTCAAGACATACCAAGTACCCATCACAAACCCATCTCCCTCGCATTTACATTATTTTCCATTTGCCTCTCATTTTCCTCTCCCCCACTTCACCCTTGTCGTTTTATTCGCCCTCTCTTTCCCAGTCACCTCCTTTCTTTTTGCTTGCCTTTTCCTGTTTGCTTGTGTGTTGGATTACTTGTTGCCATGGCGCAAGATAATACCAAATTGTGTGATTTCTCCAATACCAATAATAATGATTTCCTTAGTACTCCAATTGCTCCTCTTAATGATGTTGAGTCTTGTGAAATCAATACTGCTTTGCTGAATCTTGTTATGAAAGATCAATTTGTCGGCCTTCCTAGTGAAGATGCCGCTACTCATCTAAACAACTTTGTTGATTTGTGTGATATGCAAAAGAAGAAAGATACGGATAACAATATTGTCAAATTGAAGTTATTTCCATTTTCACTTAGAGATCGTGCTAAAGTTTGCTTTTCATCTTTGCCTAAAAATAGTATTGATTCTTCGAACAAGTGCAAAGATGCTTTTATCTCTAAGTATTTGCCTCCCGCTAAGATCATCACTCTTAGGAACGATATTGTGAATTTTAAACAACTTGATCATGAGCATGTTGCCCAATCTTGGGAAAGAATGAAATTGATGCTTCGTAATTTCCCTACTCATGGTTTGAATTTATGGATGATCATACAAAAATTTTATGCCGGTTTGAACTTTGCTTCTAGAAATCTCTTAGATTCGGCCACGGGAGGCACGTTTATGGAAATCACATTAGGAGATGCTACAAAACTTCTTGATAATATTATGGCTAATTATTCTCAATGGCACACCGAAAGATCTTCTAGTAAAAAAGTGCATGCTATAGAAGAAATCAATGTTTTGAGTGGAAAGATGGATGAACTTATGAAATTGTTTGCTACTAAAAATACTCCTATTGATCCCAATGATATGCCTTTGTCTTCTTTGATTGAGAATAATAATTAATCTATGGATGTGAATTTTGTTCGTAGGAATAGTTTTGTAAACAATGCTTATAGAGGAAACTTTAATGCTAGACCGTTCCCTAGTAATTCCTCTAATAATTATGGAAATTCCTACAATAACTCTTATGGTAATTTTAATAAGATGCCCTCTGATTTTGAGAATAGTGTGAAAGAATTTATGGTTTCTCAAAAGAATTTTAATGCTTTGCTTGAAGAAAAATTGCTCAAAGTTGATGATATGGCTAGGAACGTTGATAGACTTTCGCTTGATGTTGATTCTCTTAAACTTAGATCTTCTCCTCCTAAGCATGATATCAATGAGTCTCTCAAAGCAATGAGAATTTCATTGATGAGTGCAAGGAAAGAACCGCTAGATTGCGTGCTAAGAAAGATAGCTCTATAAAAGCGTGTTCTTCTAGTTTCCATGAAAATAATGATGAGGATCTTAAAGTTATTGATGCGTCTCCTATTAGATCTATGTTTTGCAATATGAATTTTCATGATTATGGGACTGATGATGAATCAACTTTGCCTAGAAGGTGACCCAAGAATTCGGAGTTTTTAGATCTTGATGCTAAATTTGGTAAAAGTGGGATTGGAGAGGTCACAACTTCAAATAACATTGAACCTACTATCTCGGATTTCAAGGAATTTGATTATGATAATTGTTCTTTAAAAGGTTGTATTTCCTTGTTGCAATCCGTTGTTAATTCTCCTCATGCTTATAGTCAAAATAAAGCATTTACCAAACATATCGTTGATGCCTTGATGCAATCTTATGATGAAAAACTTAATTTGGAAGTTTCTATACCTAGAAAACTTAATGATGAGTGGGAACCTACTATAAAGATTAAAATTAAAGATCATGAGTGTTTTGCTTTGTGTGATTTCGGTGCTAGTGTTTCCACGATTCCGAAAACTTTATGTGATATTCTAGGTTTCCATGATCTTGATGATTGCTCTTTAAATTTCCACCTTGAGGATTCCACCATTAAAAAGCCAATGGGAAGAATCAATGATGTTCTCATTGTAGCAAATAGAAATTTAGTGCCTGTAGATTTTATCGTTCTTGATATAGATTGCAATCTTTCTTGCCCTATTATTCTTGGTAGACCTTTCCTTAGAACGATTGGTGCGATTATTGATATGAAGGAAGGGAATATTAGATTCCAATTTCCATTAAAGAAAGGCATGGAGCACTTTCCAAGACACTACTACAAAAAGGGCTATAGATGGAATGGCCACTAATGGCGCACCTGTGATGTGGTGCGCCATTACTATATTCTAATGGCGCACCATGTCTCAGTGCGCCATTAGTAATATATTACTAATGGCGCACCTGGTGTGTGGTGTGCCATTAGTAGTTTTGAAAAAAACATAAAAAAAAATTTGTTACTAATGGCGCACCGTTGCATAGTGCGCCATTACTAATTGACATAGTAATGGCGCACCACATCCGTCGTGCGCCATTAGTAGTTTTGAAAAAAGAAAGTAAATTTTTTTTACTAATGGCGCACCATGTCTCGGTGCGCCATTACTAGTTTTAACTAGTAATGGCGCACTTTCCACTGGTGCGCCATTACTAAGTTTTTTTCAAAAAAAAATCAAAAAAAATATCTATTTTTTTTATTTTTTTTTCAAAACTAGTAATGGTGCACCGTGGGTGTCGTGCGCCATTACTAGTTAAACTAGTAATGGCGCACCACCCCACGGTGCGCCATTACTAACTTGCCCCAAGACCGAATGCACCCCCCCTGTGGATCGCCTTTTCAGTTTTAAGAAAAATAAAAGAAAATGATGGAAGTGTTAAAAAAATAAAAGATAATATGTTTCCCATGTGATATGTGCTCTAGTTGGAAAATTTACAAATATGAATTTCGACTTTATTTGCAAAATCTCTCTGGAAATTTGTAAAATGGGCATAACTTTTGCATACGAACTCGGATGAAAAAGTTTTTTATATGAAAAATCATCTACTCGAAAAGTTACATCCAAATTTAATCGGGGAACCTCGTTAAACATTTTCAAAATCCCCAAAAACCTAACAGAAAAAAAGTTACGAGGCTTTCAAGATCTGGAGGCAAAAAAATTCAAAAAATTTCAAACTTACTAGTGGCGCACCGTGGATGTGGTGCGCCACTAGTAACAGAAAAAAAATTGGTTTTGAATTTTTTTTTGAATTTTTTTTCAAAAAATTATACGTAATATGATCGGGAAGTTTGAAATATTTTTCAAAATTTCATCATAGTCATGAACATGAACAAAGTCCTAGACATCAACAAGGTATAACAGGATTGATATGCTAGATATATCAACAAGTGCTTGTGAAGTGAGCTGTTGCTGGGGTTGGATAGAACTCTGAAGTTAAGCGTGCTTTGGCTGGAGTAGTGTGAGGATGGGTGACCTTTTGGGAAGTTTGACCACGGAGTGTGATTTGACCTGAGATTAAGCCATAGTGAACTGAGATTAAGAAAAATTTGAATTTTTTTTTTATAAAAATTGAAAAAAAAAATAAAGTGGTGCGCCATTAGTATACCAGATACTAATGGCGCACCGTGGGCTATACTAATGGCGCACTACATGGTGCGCCATTAGTATACCAGATACTAATGGCGCACCAGTGGTGCGCCATTAGTAAAAAATACTAATGGCGTGCTAGTAATGGCGCACCGGTAGTGCGCCATTAGTAGGCAAAACCGGTGTGCCATTAGTAGGACTTTTTCTAGTAGTGAGAAAGAAAGTCAAATTACCTGATGAATCTATCATGCGGGCTACTTATGAATTTGGTGCCAAAGATGGCACTCGTTAGATCTATCTTCGCTTTTATGCCTAGCTAGGGGCGTTAAACGATAGCGCTAGTTGGGAGGCAACCGAATTTTCTTTGTGTTTTCTGTTTTTGCTCCTGTTTAGTAATAAATCTTGCATATACCTTCTGTTTAGATGTGTTTTTATCTTTTAATTAGTGTTTTTGCCACCTATAGGATAACCTATGATGATAGTTGATTTGATTCTGCTGAAAAACAGAAACTTTGCGCGCACGAATATAATTTTGTTAAATCACAGGAACGTGCTTTTGAGTTGATTCTTTTTGCTTCTGATCAATAAACAAATTGTCCAGAACTTCCTATTTTGGTAGGATTTTTAGAGTTCCATAAGTTTGCGTTAGTTACAGATTTCTACAGACTGTTCTGTTTTTGACAGATTCTGTTTTTCGTGTGTTGTTTGCTTATTTCGATGCATCTATGGCTAGTAAATTAGTTTATAAACCATAGAGAATTTGGATTATAGTAGGTTTAACACCAAAATAAGTAAAGAATGAGTTCATTACTGTACCTTATGTGGTGGTTTTGTTTTCTTTCACTAACGGAGCTTATAAGATTTCCTGTTGAGTTTTGTGTTGTGAAGTTTTCATGTTTTGGGTAAAGCTTTTATGGACTATGGAAAAAAGGGTGGCAAGAGCCTAAGCTTGGGGATGCCCAAGGCATCCCAAGATATTCAAGGATAGCCAAAATCTTAAGCCTGGGGATGCCCCGGGAAGGCATCCCCTCTTTCGTCTTTGTTCATTGGTAACTTTACTTGGAGCTATATTTTTATTCACCACATGATATGTGTTTTGCTTGGAGAGTCGTGTACTATATTAGTATTTGCTTTTTAGTTTACCACAATCATCCTTTCTGTACACACCTTTTGGGAGAAGCCTATTTGATTAGAATTTGCTAGAATACTCTATGTGCTTCACTTATATCTTTTGAGCTTGATATTTTTTGCTCTAGTGCTTCACTTATATATTTTAGAGCACGGTGGTGTCTTAATTTTTGTAGAAATTACTAGTCTCTCATGCTTCACTTATATTATTTTGAGAGTCTTTTAGAACAGCATTGAGGGAGTCCCGGATTAGGGGGTATCCGGGTAGCCGGACTATGACCTTTGGCCGGACTCCTGGACTATGAAGATACAAGATTGAAGACTTCGTCCCGTGTCCAGATGGGACTTTCCTTCGCGTGGAAGGGAAGCTTGGCGATACGGATATGTAGATCTCCTACCATTGTAACCGACTCTGTGTAACCCTAACCCTCTTCGGTGCCTATATAAACCAGAGGGTTTTAGTCCGTAGGACGAACAACAATCATACCATAGGCTAGCTTCTAGGGTTCAGCCTCTCTGATCTCGTGGTAAATCTACTCTTGTACTACCCATATCATCAATATTAATCAAGCAGGAGTAGGGTTTTACCTCCACCGAGACGGACCGAACCTGGGTAAAAACATCGTGTCCCTTGTCTCCTGTTACCATCCGCCTAGACGCACAGTTCGGGACCCCCTACCCGAGATCCGCCGGTTTTGACACCGACATTGGTGCTTTCATTGAGAGTTCCTCTGTGCCGTCGCCATCAGGAAGGATGCCTCATCCCGTCTTTAAAGTCGACACCGTTGCTAAAGGAGCTTTGGCCATCGGCCAAAATCTCCGGCTAGGCGGTTTTCTTATGACCGCATGTTCGGCCACCGCACCGACGATGACTTCTCGGGTCATCAAAAGCAATCTTCATGTTAGCTCAGAACTCGCCGAGCAGTTAGATCCGATGGAGCTCTCTTCCTTAAACGAGCTCTTGGATCGCATCACCGCACTGGGAATCGCTACAGACTACGATCAGATTGGGCCTAAACCCGATCTGAGAGAGATCAACTCTCCCCAGGTTACCCACCACGCTGCTGTGGTTGAGGAACAATACGGCGACCCTTCCTCTATTTTAAGGACTAGCTATGTCCGGATTCCCGATCCCTCCATGCCGGATTCCCGCAGAGGGGAGGACGTCACTCAAGCCCTGAACCTAAAGTCAGGCAGCGGGCTAGATTCATTGGACAACATCCAAGAACCCAAGCTTCCAAGTTCGAAAAATTCTTGGCCCATGAGTCTTAGATTTGACAGGGTTCCGAATTTAATTCCACCCGCCCACCCAAACATAAGCGATCTATCCCAAATCCGGCAAGAGCCCGCAGAAATAGTACACCATTACTGGGCCAGATTCCTCCTGGTCATCAATAGGATAAAGGATTTCCGTGAGGTGGACGCAATTTCATTCTTCTTCAATAATTGCACAGATAAGGGAATCCTCAACGCCGTAAGTCGTCGTGAAATTACACGCTTCGCTGACTTGGCGTCCATAGTACGAAAGTACTGTGCGATGGAAAGCACCTGGAAAACCGAAATTAATTTTTGGGACAATCCGGCCCTGAATACAACCCCGGTCCGAAATAAAAGGGTGCATCATCGCCAGGCACCTGGGTTAAATACCAAAAAGCAAAAACCCTCTATAGGGCATGGAACCGTACTGGAGGGATGGCTCAATGGACCCTGCAAAATTCATAGTACAGAGGGTGCCACTCCAACTCATAGCCTTAGAGCATGTTGGATACTACGACAGGTGGCCAAAAGTGGCGAAGAGCTTCTAACTCCAGAGCACCAGCCCAGGGATACCAGTACGGTTTTAACAGTCTTTGAGACTTTCGCATCAAATAATATGCGGAAACGAACACTCCGCAGCCTTGCCGAAGTCTACCAAGTAGCAACAATAAACCCATGGAGTGACACGGCTATTACCTTTAATACCAGTGACGAACCTAAATTCCGAACAGCCCGAGCACCAGCTGCATTGGTGCTCAGTCCAATAGTGGACGGCTTTCGCCTTACCAAGGTACTCATGGACGGTGGCAGCGGATTGAACCTCATTTACGAGGAAACCCTCCGAAAAATGGAAATAGACTGGAGCTGCATTGAGTGAAGCAGCACAACCTTTAGAGGAATAATCCCCAGTCGGGAAGCATGCTGTACAGGAAAAATCACACTGGATGTGGTGTTCGGCACGCCGGATAATTACAGGTCCGAGGAGGTCATGTTCCAAGTGGCCCTGTTCAGCAGCGGATATCACGCTCTATTAGGGTGAGAGGCATTCACAATTTTTCAAGCTATACCCCATTAAGGGTACATGAAGCTTAAAATGCCCGGGCCCAATGGAATCATCACTCTTGCTAGTGACCCGGACATAGCACTCCGCGCCGAAAACAAGACAGCCGCACTGGCCCTTGAGGCACTATCCGAAGCACTAGTGGCCGAAGAACTCACTGCGCTATGCTCCACGGTGAACAGGGACGATGTGTTACTCGATAAGAGATCCAAGTCCACCTCCTTTAAACCGGCGGACGAAATAGTCAAATTCCAAGTCCATCCAACGGACCCTACAAAAACGGCCTCCATCGGGGCACAATTAAACCCTGATGTAGACGCCGCACTATCAGAATTCCTACGCGAAAATTGGGACATTTTTGCCTGGCACCCTTCAGAAATGCCAGAAATCCCACGCCGGCTGGCCGAGCACAGCCTAAACATCCTAAAAGGATTCAAGCCAGTCAAACAAGCTCTTCGGCGTTTCTCCGAACCCAAGAGACAGGCCATGGGAGAGGAGCTAGCCAAACTATTGAAGGTCGGATTCATCAGAGATATAAAACATCAGACTGGCTAGCAAACCTGGTGATGGTACGAAAGAAGGACAAATCCTGGCGCCTATGCGTCGATTTCAAGGACCTTAACAAGGCTTGCCCAAAGGATCCCTTCCCCCTCCCCCACATCGATCAAATTATCGACGCTACCGTAGGACACGATTCATTGCACTTCCTCGACGCATACTCCGACTACCACCAAATTAAGATGGCAGAGCCCGACCAAGCCGCAACGGCATTCATCACCCCATACAGCCCATTTTGCTTCAACACAATGCCCTTAGGGCTCAAAAACACCGGCGCAACATATCAGCGCATGATTCAGACATGTCTGGCAAACCAGATCGGCAAAACAGTGGAGGCATACGTAGACGATGTGGTCGTTAAAACCAAGCATGTCGAAACTCTAGTAGACGACTTGAGGCTCACGTTCGATAATCTCCGAACATATGACATCAGGCTCAACCCGTAAAAATGCGTTTTCGGCGTACCAGCCAGAAAGCTCTTGGGCTTCATTGTATCCGGCAGAGGAATTGAAGCAAACCCAGCCAAGATCCGAGCTCTTTCACAATTGGATATCCCAAAGGACCTCAAACAAATACATAAATTGATTGGATGTGTGGCGGCTCTAAGCCGCTTTATCTCCCGTTTGGGAGAAAAGGCATTACCCCTTTATCGCCTCCTCCGACGCACCGAACACTTCGAGTGGACGGATGCCGCCACGGCCGGACTCAAAGAAATAAAAGCCATATTGGCAACAAACCAGGTCCTGGCCGTGCCCAATATGGGCGAACCAATGCTATTATATATCGCGGCAACTCATCAAGTTGTAAGTGCGGTACTTGTTATCAAACAAGAAACGGACGGACACAAGTTCCCCCTTCAAAAACCGGTTTACTACGTGTCCACTATCCTAACTCCATGCTAGTTACGGTACCCGCATTATCAGAAGATAGCGTACGCGGTGTTTATGGCATCCCGGAAGCTGCGACACTACTTTTAAGAGTGTTCGATAGCAGTAGCCTCTGAAGTACCTCTTAACGACATTATAAACAACCGCGATGGGCCGGATTGCCAATTGGGCCATTGAGCTCCTCCCGCTCGACATAACCTATAAGCCACGGCGAGCTATTAAGTCGCAAGTTTTGGCCGACTTCATCGCTGAATGGACTGGAGCCGAACTCCCTAAAGGGTACGGCGCATATTCCAACTGGATCATGCACTTCGACGGCTCCAAAATGTTGGCTGGTCTGGGGGCTGCCATCGTTCTGACGTCCCCAATCGGAGATACAGTTCAATATGTACTCCAGATAATGTATACGGCCTCCAACAACTTAGCCGAATACGAGGCCCTTCTACATGGTCTTCGGATGGCAGTCTCCATGGACATTCAACGCCTAGAGGTGCGCGGGGATTCGAACCTCGCGATATCACAAATAAGTGGAGACTTCGATGCCAAGGATCCGAAAATGGCAGCCTATCGCAACGCCGTCCTAAAAATGTCAGCTCGGTTCGAGGGGCTCGAATTTCACCATATAGCCCGGGATAACAACCAGGCAGCAGACGTATTGGCACGCATTGGCGCAAAGCGCGATGCCGCCCCTCCCAACATCTTCCTAGAGAGGCTGTTTAAGCCATCTGTACTATGGGAGGGGGAGTCCGGAAATAACAACCCGGACCCAACCGCACTGCCCGACACCGAACATTCTGACACAATTGGTGGTTCTGCCAACAAAGTAACACCCTCAGCCCACGTAATAATGGCAGTCATCGCCCCGTGGATGGAACCATTCCTAGCCTACCTAACCAGGCAGGAACTTCCCGAGGACCAAAATGAGGCCCGTTGCATAGTACAACTGGAGTCCTTCAAAGGTGTATCTCCAAAGAGGAAGGGTGGAATCTTTTGGCCGAAATTCATGACGGACTCGGCGGGCACCACGGTGCAGCCCGGGCCCTTGTAGGCAAGGCCTTCCGTACAGGATTCTATTGGCCGATGGCCCGGGCAAACGCTCAGGACTTAGTCCAACGATGCGTCGGTTGCCAGCTCTTCGCTAATCAAAGCCACATGCCACCCACCACCCTCAAAACTATACCCATCACCTGGCCCTTCGTGGTCTGGGGGCTTGACATGGTTGGACCCCTTAAAGGAGGAACCCACAAGCAAAAATACCTGCTGGTCATGGTGGATAAATTCACCAAATAGATAGAGGCCAAACCTGTTAAGACGGCCGAATCCGGGCCAGTGATAGACTTCATATCAGGGGTCGTACACCGCTACGGCGTCCCCCACAACATCATCACTGATAACGGCACGAACTTCACGGCCGACGAGGTCAAACTCTGGTGCAAAAACATGCGCATCAAGCTCGACTATGCTTCAGTCTATCACCCTCAAACTAACGGTCAAGTCGAGCGAGCACATGGTCTAATCATGAGCGGCATCAAACCCAGACTAGTTTGGTCCCTCAAGGAATCTAACAGACACTGGGTAGGGGAGCTCGACTCCGTACTCTGGGGGCTGCAAACCACACTGAATCGCACTACCGGATTCACATCATTCTTTATGGTATACAGTGCAAAGGCAGTTTTGCCCTACGATATAATTCATGACTCACCTCGCGTGCGCATGTACGAAGAAAGAGAAGCTGAGCTTGATCGGCAGGACAGTTTGGACGCCTTGGAGGAGGAGCATGACGTGGCAAAAGCCCGTTCCGCATTCTATCAACAGCAGGCTCGAAGATATCAAAGCAGAGAAGTATGGGCCAAAACTTACAATGTTGGCGAGTTAGTTCTACGCCTGCTGGGCAAGAAAAAGGCAAACTCAAGCCCAAATGGGAAGGTCCCTTCATCATCGACCAAGTCCTGACCGGCGGAGCGTACCATCTGCGAAATGCATTGGATAACCGACTCGAGCCGAACCCATGGAACGCAGCCCGTCTCCAAAGACACTACGCCTAGCACCGGATTCTGAGTTCGTCTCCTTCCTCTGTCTATATTTTATACAGTAGTTGTCTTATATTTCTCCCCTTCTCCCCCTTTTTCTCTTACAGCCTTTGAAGGCTCGTTCGCGCTTTGTTCGCACACACTTGACGCGCTATCCGCGCTCATTATACCTGGGGGCTTCTTTAACATAAGCTTATTTATACGGGCTTCATGCCCAACACATGTGCCACACTTCTGCATGTACCTTTTATTCACCATTATATGCATCGATATGACTTAAGTTTTGGCCAAGCTGGGTTGCCTGGCTCCTGTGCTTACCCCTACGTTCCCGATTGTTCGGCTAGGTGGTAAAGGGAGCACCTCTGTGATTGTTACTGCCTGGTCAGCCGGATGTGTACCTCAGACTGGGTGAAGCCGAAAGCTAGCGTTCTTAAGGGAATATTCGGTCGGTGAACTAAAAGACGATTTCTTACCTATTTATTTATCTTCCCCCAGATGTTTTTTTGCTTTTTTTGCAGTTCGGACATGCACTTTAGGGCATGCCTCCCGGGAAAGGAACCCCTAACGGAACTATTCTCCCTGGAAGATGTTTCTTACTAACCATGTAATATAACATAACTAGTTGGGCACTTGTCTGACAAAGCACTAATGACCCCTACGCCTGGTCTCCACGCATGCCCTGGTTCTTATATATCCGCAAGGGTATTCGGACACACTCCGGACTATTGGGTCCCGAGGTTGAAGCGAAAAGGTCTGCTATGACAAACGATCTACAATCCGGCTAGAAGGCATTTTACATGTCATCTTAAATTACATAGTCAATTTGACTGATTGTATTCCTCTTTAATGCCATCTAATAGGCTGTCTAGTTTACAGTCCTGCTGGGAATACTTTGCGGCCAACTCTACTTGGTCGTACACTAAGCTCACACGGATCTCCTTCCCATCGGGCCCCACAGGTCCGACCTCGGCCATGTGGTTTGGGTCAGCCTTCGTGTACCGCGTCTTCACCATGGCCCAGGCCTCCCTGGCGCCTTGACGGCAGGCCGATATCTTCCATAATCGGAAGCGCCGCCGTGCTCCCTGAAGCCTCTCTGCAAGCTCTCCAAGGCCTTCGGGCAGGGAGACAGATGGCCACAAGGCCTAGGCGACGCCTTTCATCACCTGCCGAACTCGTTCGTGCAGTTGCAAGAGCTCGGGAAGAAGGTCACCCGTAGAACCGGGCATTTCCTCTGCAGGACGGCCTGTGAGCATACCTACAAACATACCTTTGTTAGTCGACTTCCTCGCCGAACTCTTTTTCAAAGTTCGTTCAAGCACTTACTAAAAATGCCGCGTGAAGCCGCCGATTCTCCTTCACGGAGTCAGACAGCTGGGCACGAACATCCTTTAGTTCCTCACCCAGCTGGGTGTTGGCATCTTGGAGATTATTTTTCTCTTGCCTCACCCTTGTAAGCACATTCTCGCCGGCCTTTAACCGGCGCATGAGCTGTTGCTTGTCCGGATCTATCCCGGCGCCATCTGCAATATTATTGTCAGACTTATACACACGCCGCACTTCACAAATTACTTATCTTTTGAAGCATATATTACCAGAGGGGGTCTCTTTGGCTTCCCCCGCTGCGGCTAGTGCGGCCTCAAGTTGGGCTTTGCACTCCTCCAGCTCCTGGGACAGTTGCTTTTCTGTAAGATCCTGCACAATAAATGATCCTTAAGTCAGTTATTCTAACTATTTTCAAGTCTCGGGGGCTACTGGCATATATAACTGTCAAATTTTCTCACCCGTAGGTCTTTTACATACTGCTCCGTGGCTCTGGCTAGACCATTTTGAGCGGCACGGAGGTGCGCATCTCCCGAATTGAAGGCATCCAATGCCTCTGGGGAGAAACATGCGTCACGAAGAACTGTTCGGCGACGCCTATGATTCATAGCACGCCTCGCCGGACTGTATCCGGAGAGTTTGCCAATCAATGCTCCGCTCACGAGGCTCCAAAGCCAGGTCCAGAAGCGGAGGCAAACACGAGGCGTGCGTCGGATGCTCCTCCGACAGAGGATGCCGATAGGTTATCTGCCACCAATTCCGACGCACGCCTCGTGAGCGGAGGATTGATTGGCAGATAACCTATCGGCATCCTCTGTCGGAGGAGCATCCGACGCACGCCTTGTGTTTGCCTCCGCTTCTGGACCTGGCTTTGGAGCCTCGTGAGCGGAAGATTGATTGGCAACCTCTCCGGATACAGTCCGGCGAGTGCTCTTCTTCCTGAAAAAGCATGAGCGTTAGTATGCCTCCCGGGAATAAAACCTGGGAGTAATATGACATGACATACCGTTGCACTGGCGTTTCAATCTGGACTGCACTTCTTTTCAGCCTGTTGGGCCTTGCTGTCCCTTATTGACTAGCCGTCGCAGGCTTCGCCTTCCGCCTCAAGGACTTCCCCTGCGAATCACCATTGGTATACGGTGATCAAAAACAAGCACGGATGGGTCATTTTCAAAGTATTGGGACTTCGGTCTCAGTTACCTGCGAGGCTGGAAATATTCCGGGGTAATCAGCCGTAATGGTGACTAAGGCATTATCGATGCTCAGTTGGTGAAATACCCCATCGATCAGCTCCACCGATATGTCCGGATCCTCTTGGGAGGTCGGTTCAAGGAACCGTTCCGGATCCTCGGGTTGTGGAAGTGGGTTGTTTATATCCTTTACGGCCCGGTCAGTTCCTGCGCCAAAATCACAAAATGAGATACTTGACTATGGGAGTATGGATCGGATAGGCAAAAATAAATGTCCGCTTACCCAGCTTGGAGGATTGTACATAGAAAATCCGTCTTGTGGATTGACGCGGAGAAATTCCTCCTCTTCTCCCTTGTACAATGCGTACAGGATCTTCATCAGATCGGCGACCGATCCCGGCCCCTTACGGCCGTGGCGGGTGGCATCATCCTCCCCGTTGAAATCCCACATGGAGTGGTCTCTATATTGGAGCGGCTGCACCCCCCGCATGATGCATGTGGCCATGACCCCGATCATGGTCAGTCCGGAATGAGCTAACAACCTAATTCGGCTCATCAGGTAAAGGACGTCCCTATCATTTTCCTTCTGAGTGCTCCGTGGACGCCAACTTAGGCGTTTCTTCAAAGGAGCGTTATTGAACTCAGGAAGGCCGATCCGAACAGGGTCCGGCAGGGGGACATCTTCTATATAAAACCATTCCGAAGGCCAGTCTTCGGACGCCTTCTTCGGGGTTCCGGATAGATATCCGGTTCCAGCGATGCGCCATAGTTCGGCTCCGCCCACTTGATATATTGATCCCTCTTGAGAACGGGGCACAAGGCAGAACAGCTTCTTCCACAATGCAAAATGAGCCTCGATGCCCAAAACCAGCTCGCAAAGGGCCACGAAGCCCGCAATATGCAAGATGGAGGCAGGCGTAAGGTTGTGCAACTGGAGGCCGTAGAACTCCAGGAGCCCCCGGAGAAACGGATGAATTGGAAATCTGAGCCCTCTTATCAAATAAGGGACAAGGCATACCCGCTCTCCTTTGGAGGGACTAGCGACGCTCTCAGCTTGCTTTCCGCCCTTATAGGTGGCGAGTCCGGCTCGAACCGGAACCATGAAGGCTGGGGGAAGAAATCCCTTGGTTTGGAGTGTCACTAGCTCGCTGTGTGGGACGGAGCATCTCTCCCAATCTCCAGGCTGAGGGCTGGGAAGGCGAGAGGAGGAGCCGCGTCGACTGTCCATGATGGAATGGATTTCTGTCAGATGCGCTCTGATGAATGCTCGCGAAGGGAGGATGGTGTGATTCGGATCTAGATCCTCGTCTCCTTTATAGGCAACTCATTTGCGCAGCTAGGGGGTAAACGTAAAAATACCCTGGCTTTTCGCATTCGTTCAACATGTGGAAGACGGCCATTATTGGGCGTGGAAGCCAAGGAGCGCATTATTTACGAGAATCCGGACGCTATTCAACAAGTGCACAGGATTTGGAGAAGAACCCGCCTTGCAATGCCGAAGACAATCTACGCGCCGGACTCATCGCCATTGAAGCCTGGTTCGGGGGCTACTGAGGGAGTGCCGGATTAGGGGGTGTCCGGATAGCCGGATTATGACCTTTGACCGGACTCCTGGACTATGAAGATACAAGATTGAAGACTTCGTACCATGTCCGGTTGGGACTTTCCTTGGCGTGGAAGGCAAGCTTGGCGATACGGATATGCAGATCTCCTACCATTGTAACCGACTCTGTGTAACCCTAACCCTCTTCGGTGCCTATATAAACTGGAGGGTTTTAGTCCGTAGGACGAACAACAATCATACCATAGGCTAGCTTCTAGGGTTTAGCCTCTCTGATCTCGTGGTAGATCTACTCTTGTACTACCCATATCATCAATATTAATCAAGTAGGAGTAGGGTTTTACCTCCATCGAGAGGGCCCGAACCTGGGTAAAAACATCGTGTCCCTTGTCTCCTGTTACCATCCGCCTAGACGCACAGTTCGGGACCCCCTACCCGAGATCCGCCGGTTTTGACACCGACAAGCATGGTATTTGCTATGCTTATAAAAATGGTCCTAGAATGGTAGGCATCCAAGTTGGGTATAATAAAAACTATCATAGGAAGTGAATTGGATGCTATGATCAATTTGATACTTGATAATTGTTTTGAGATATGGAGGTAGTGATATTAAAGTCATGCTAGTTGGGTGATTATGAATTTAAAGAATGCTTGTGTTGAAGTTAGCAAGTCCCGTAGCATGCACGTATGGTTAAAGTTGTTTAACAAATTTGAAACATGAAGTGTACGTGGCTTGTGCATCCTTATGAGTGACGGTCGGGGACGAGTGATGGTCTTTTCCTACCAATCTATCCCCCTAGGAGCATGCGCGTAGTACTTGATTTTTGATGACTTCAATTTTTGCAATAAGTATATGAGTTCTTTTGATTAATGTTGAGTCCATGGATTATATGCACTTTTATCTTTCCGCCATTGCTAGCCTCTTCGGTACCGTGCATTGCCCTTTCTCACCTTGAGAGTTGGTGCAAACTTCGCCGGTGCATCCAAACCCCATGATACGATACGCTCTATCACACATAAACCTCCCTATATCTTCCTCAAAATAGCCACCATACCTACCTATTATGGCATTTCCATAGCCATTCCGAGATATATTGCCATGCAACTTTCCACCATTCTGTTTATCATCATCATGACATACTTTACTTTTGTCATATTGCCATTGCATGATCATGTAGTTGACATCGTATTTGTGGCAAATCCACCATGCATTATTTTTCTTACATGCCACTCTTGATTCATTGCACCATCCCGGTACACCGCCGGAGGCATTCATATAGAGTCATATCTTGTTCTAGTTTCGAGTTGTAATTCATATGTTGTAATCAATAGAAGTGTGATGATCATCATTATTAGAACATTGCCCAAAGAAAAAAAGAAAAAAGAAGAAGAAAGGCCAAAAGAAGAAAAAAAGAAAGGCCCAAAAAAATAAAAAAATAAAAAAGAAAAAAGGAAAAAATGAAAAAAAGAAAACAAATAAAAAGGGCAATGTTACTATCTCTTTTTCCACACTTGTGCTTCAAAGTAGCACCTTGTTCTTCATGTAGCGAGTCTCATATATTATGCTTCAAAGTAGCACCATGTTTTTCATATAGTGAGTCTCGTAAGTTGTCTTTTTCATACTAGTGGGAATTTTTCATTATAGAACTTAGCTTGTACCTACGATGGGCTTCCTCAAATGCCCTAGGTCTTCGTGAGCAAGCAAGTTGGATGCACACCCACTAGTTTTCTTTTGTTGAACATTCATTCATAGCTCTAGTGCATCTGTTGCATGGCAATCCCTACTCCTCATGTTGACATCAATTGATGGGCATCTCCATAGCCCGTTGATTATCCTCGTCAATGTGAGAGTTTCTCCCTTTTTGTCTTCTCCACACAATCCCCATCATCATATTCTATTCCACCCATAGTGCTATATCCATGGCTCACGCTCATGTATTACGTGAAGGTTGAAAAAGTTTGAGATTATTTAAGTATGAAACAATTGCTTGGCTTGTCATTGGGGGTATAGAAGTTGCGAACATATTTGTGTGACGAAAATGAAGCATAGCCTAACTATATGATTTTGTAGGGATGAACTTTCTTTTGCCATGTTATTTTGAGAAGACAGGATTACTTGGATTAGTATGCTTGAAGTGTTACTATTTCTTTTATCAATATGAACTTTTATTTTGAATCATTTGGATCTAAACATTCATGCCACAATAAAGAAATTTACATTGAGAATTATGCTAGGTAGCATTCCACATAAAAAATTCTCTTTTTATCATTTACCTACTCGAGGACGAGCAGGAATTAAGCTTGGGGATGCTTGATACGTCTCCAATGTATTTATAATTTTCGATTGTTCCATGCTATTATATTACCCCTTTTGGATGTTTATGGGCTTTATTTTACACATTTATATGATTTTTGGGACTAACCTACTAACCGGAGGCCCAGCCCATATTGCTGTTTTTTTGCCTATTTCAGTATTTCGAAGAAAAGGAATATCAAACGGAGTCCAAACGGAATGAAACCTTCGGGGGCGTGATTTTTGGAACGAACGTGATCCAGAGGACTTGGAGTGCAAGTCAAGAAACTGCCGAGGCTCCCACGAGATTGGAGGGTGCGCCCTCCCACCTATAGGGCGCGCCCCCTGTCTCGTGGGCCCCTCAGGCGTCCACCGGCGTACTTCTTCCTCCTATATAAGCCTACGTACCCCGAAAACATCCAGGGTCAGACGAACCACAATTTCCACCACCGTAACCTTCTGTATCCGCAAGATCTTATCTTGGAGCCTTTGCAGGCACTCTGCCGGAGGGGGAATCAACCATGGAGGGCTTCTACATCAACATCCTTGCCCCTCCGATGAGTTGTGAGTAGTTTACCACAGACCTATGGGTCCATAGTTATTAGCTAGATGGCTTCTTCTCTCTTTTTGGATCTCAATACAATGTTCTCCCCCTCTCTTGCGGAGATCTATTCGATGTAAACTCTTTTTGCAGTGTGTTTGTCGAGATTCGATGAATTTTGGGTTTATGATCAAGTTTTTCTATGAATAATATTTGAATCTTCTCTGAATTCTTTTATGTATGATTGAGTTATCTTTGCAAGTCTCTTCGAATTATCAGTTTGGTTTGGCCTACTAGATTGATCTTTCTTGCCATGGGAGAAATGCTTAGCTTTGGGTTCAATCTTGCGGTGTCCTTACCCACTGACAGAAAGGGTTGCATGGCACGTATTGTATTGTTGCAATCAAGGATAACAAGATGGGGTTTATATCATATTGCTTGAGTTTATCCCTCTACATCATGTCATCTTGCTTAATGTGTTACTCTGTTCTTATGAACTTAATACTCTAGATGCAGGCAGGAGTCGGTCGATGTGTGGAGTAATAGTAGTAGATGCAAGCAGGAGTCGGTCTACTTGTTGCGGACGTGCTGCATATATACATGATCATGCCTAGATAATCTCATAATTATTCGCTTTTCTATCAATTGCTCGACAATAATTTGTTCACCCACCGTAATACTTATGCTATCTTGAGAGAAGCCACTAGTGAAACCTATGGCCCCCGGGTCTATCTCTTATCATATTCGCTTCCAATCTACTTTTATTTGCATCTTTACTTTTTGCATCTATATTATAAAATACAAAAAATATGTTTATCTTATCTTACTATCTTTATTAGATCTCACTTTCGCAAGTGGCCATGAAGGATTGACAACCCTTTATTGCGTTGGTTGCGAGTTCTTTGTTTGTTTGTGTAGGTGCATGGGACTTTTGAGGAGCCTCCTACTAGATTGATACCTTGGTTCTCAAAAACTGAGGAAAATACTTACGCTACTATTGCTGCATCACCCTCTCCTCTTCGAGGAAAACCAACGCAAGCTCAAGACGTAGCAGACCTCTAGGTCTTTCCAGTAGGGTAGGTCCCAAAATATAGATTTCTTCTTCCACATGGGTGCGTGTCCCTCAGTGTCATTCGGAACAACTAGTCCGCCGGGACCCTTTCCAAAGATTACGTGTAAATCATCGACCATAGCAAGTACGTGATCACCGGTAAGCATGGCGGGCTTCTTCCGGTGATCTACTTCACCTTTCAAATGCTTGCCTTTCTTTCGACATTGATGGTTGGTCGGAAGAAATCGACGATGGCCCAGGTACACATTCTTCCTACATTTGTCTAGGTATATACTTTCAGTGTCATCTAAACAGTGCGTGCATGTGTGGTATCCCTTGTTTGTCTGTCCTGAAAGATTACTGAGAGCGGGCCAATCGTTGATGGTTACTAACAGCAACGCGTGCAGGTTAAATTCCTCCTGTTTGTGCTCATCCCACGTACGTACACCGTTTCTATTCCACATCTATAAAAGTTCTTCAACTAATGGCCTTAGGTACACATCAATGTCGTTGCTGGGTTTCTTAGGGCCTTGGATTAGAACTGGCATCATAATGAACTTCCGCTTCATGCACATCCAAGGAGGAAGGTTATACATACATAGAGTCACGGGCCAGGTGTTCTGATTTCTGCTCTGCTCCTTGAAAGGATTAATGCCATCCGCGCTTAAACCAAACCATACGTTCCTTGGGTCACCTGCAAACTCAGTCCAGTACTTTCTCTCGATTTTTCTCCACTGCGACCCGTCAGCGGGTGCTCTCAACTTCCCGTCTTTCTTACGGTCCTCATTGTGCCATCGCATCAACTTGGCATGCTCTTCGCTTCTGGACAGACCTTTCAACCGTGGTATTATAGGAGCATACCACATCACCTTCACAGGAACCCTCTTCCTGGGGGCTCGCCATCAACATCACCAGGGTCATCTCGTCTGATCTTATACCGCAATGCACCGCATACCGGGCATGCGTTCAGATCCTTGTACGCACCGTGGTAGAGGATGCAGTCATTAGGGCATGCATGTATCTTCTGCACCTCCAATCCTAGAGGGCATATGACCTTCTTTGCTGCGTATGTACTATCTGGCAATTCTTTATCCTTTGGAGGCTTCTTCTTCAATATTTTCAGCAGCTTCTCAAATCCTTTGTCACGCACGGCATTCTCTGCCTTCCACTGCAGCAATTCCGGTACGGTACCGGGCTTTGTGTTGCCATCTTCGCAATTGGGGTACAACCCTTTTTTGTGATCCTCTAACATGCGATCAAACTTCGGCTTCTCCTTTTGACTTTCGCATTGCGTCCTTGCATCGACAACGACCCGGCGGAGATCATCATCATCGGGCACATCGTCTGGTTCCTCTTGATCTTCAGCAGCTTCCCCTGTTGCAGCATCATTGGGCACATCATCTGGTTCCTCTTGATTTTCAGCAGCTTCCCCCGTGCAGCATCACCGTATTCAGGAGGCACATAGTTGTCATCGTCCTCTTCTTCTTCGCCGTCTTCCATCATAACCCCTATTTCTCCGTGCCTCGTCCAAACATTATAGTGTGGCATGAAACCATTGTAAAGCAGGTAGGTGTGAAGGATTTTCCGGTCAGAGTAAGACTTCGTATTCCCACATTTAGGGCATGGACAATACATAAAACCATTCTGCTTGTTTGCCTCAGCCACTTCGAGAAAATCATGCACGCCCTTAATGTACTCGGAGGTGTGTCTGTCACCGTACATCCATTGTCGGTTCATCTGCGTGCATTATATATAATTAAGTGTGTCCAACACCATTACAGAACATCATGAATAGATAATTAAGTGACCAAATTAATAGAAGTTCATCATCACATTAAAACCAAAGTACATACATAGTTCTTATCTAACAACATAAAGCTCTCCAGAGCATCTAAATTAATTAAACCATACATTGAAACTATGTAAAACATTTCAATATGAAAAAAATGCGATCATAATCGCAATCAAGGTAACAACTGATCCAACTGCATAATGATACCAAGCCTCGATATGAATGTCATATTTTCTAATCTTTCTAATCTTCAAGCGCAGTGCATCCATCTTGATCTTATGATCATCGACGACATCCGCAACATGCAACTCCTATATCGTCTTCTCCTCCTCAATTTTTCTTATTTTTTCCTTCAAGAAATTGTTTTCTTCTTCAACTAAATTTAACCTCTCGACAATAGGGTCGGTTGGAATTTCCGGTTCAACAACCTCCTAGATAAATAAAATCTATGTCGCGTTGGTCGGCATAATTGTCATAAACAATAAATGAACCAATAGTTATGAAAAGATAATATATATCACATCCGAATCATAGACAGGACGAGGGCCGACGGGGGGGGGGGGATACCAAAACCATCGCCCTATATAATAACAAGCAATAAAACAGTAAGAAAATTAGACAAGTATCTATCTAAAGCAAGAATTTCTTTTCTTTCAGAAAGAAAAGAACAAGATTCTCACCATGGTGGTGCCGGCGACGAGATCGGCGCGGGCGATCGACGACAGTGAAGACGGGGACGGGGCGTGACGGGCCGCTAATATAAACCTAGACAAATCCCGGGAAAAATAGAGTTCGGAGGTCGTGCTTCGAGAGGAGAAAGCTTAACTAGTGTGGCTCGGGCATTTCATGAACACCTCATGTGCATAGGAGGTGAGCTAGAGCACCACAAAGCCCTCCCCTCCCCGGCCAGAGAAAAACAGAGCAGTGGAGTGCTCTGCTCGCGGGCGAGGGGTATATATAGGCATCTCAATGGTCCCGGTTCGTGTCACGAACCGGGACTAAAGGGCAGCCTGTTGTCCCGGTTCAAGCCACCAACCGGGACCAATAGTGGTGGGCCAGGAGCCAGGCCCATTGGTCCCGGTTTGTCCCACCAACCGGGACCAAAAGGTCCAGACGAACCGGGACCAATGGCCCACGTGGCCCGGCCGGCCCCCTGGGCTCACGAACCGGGACCAATGCCCCCATGGGTCCCGGTTCTGGACTGAACCGGGACTAATGGGCTGACCCGGCCTGATCCAAAGCCCTCTTTTCTACTAGTGATGATGGAGCATATCGTCATTGCGTATGCAAAATCATGTTTCAAAATTTAAATTACCGTGGCGCATTTAATTCTTTTGGAGTATTAAACAATCATGCGGCTCTCTAGAGATTTCAAAATTCATGGTAGGACCACAGGAGTATACTACTTTGTGGGGGGGGGGAGATAATTTGTTGAACGGATAGCGTTGATGCCTTGCAAAGTTTCGCAGAGAACAAGCTATATGTGGATTTCTTCCAATTGCAGCAAGCTTCGAGCAAGCAAAACTATACTCTGTAAATAATCTTCTTGAACCAGAGTTCTTTATTTTCTTTGTATTTTCACCTTTCCTTGTACTGCATTTCAATGTACTGAACACTCTCCTTAATCAATGGAAGCAACACCAGATTGCCTTCATATAAAAAGAACACAATGTGAACATGTACAAGGCGATGTATAGCACGAACAGAAACAAAATACTGCACGAAGGTGAGTGCATGTGTATGATTTTCTAGAATTATTTTCTTGGCAGAAATTACTATATTATCAATATACATCATAAATAATTAGGGAATTCAAAAAGGTCCAAAAAATTAAAAAATGAGAATTTTGAAATAAATGTTTAATAAATCATAAAATGTTTGTCGAGTCAAAAAATGTTCGCAGTTTTGTAAAGAAAATATTTGCTTATTCAAAAAAATCCAAATTTTGAAAACAAATTCTCATGATTTTTTTAAAAGTTCGTCTATTAAAAAATTGTAATGAAATTGAACAGAATTTTGTAATGAATGGAGAAATATCCTTAAAATTCAAAAACTGTTCGTGACTTACAAAATAGTTTAGTCATTCATTAAATGTTCGTTGATTCAAAAATGGTCATGCATTTCAGAAAATGTTCGTGGATTTCAAAAATTGTTCCACCAATTTACAAAATAATGTTCGTCGATTGTAGAAATGTTCACCGATTCAAGGAAATTGTTTAAAAAAATGTTGACACTTTTAAAAAAGTTTTAAAATAGTATAAAATGTTCATGAATCAAATAATGTTCTTGATTTTAGAAAATGTTTGAAAAACTGTAAAAGTGTTCACAAATTTGAAAAATGTTTACGATTTCAAATATGTGCACGAGTTTAAAAATATGTCATGATTTCTTGGAATTGAGAGTGATGCAGCAAAATGTGGTCATCGCCATTGGAGATTATAAAAAAAAAAATCTCCCGTTGCAACGCACGGGCCCTTTTGCTAGTTTATGATAACAGAAAGAGCCAACATATTGAGTTGGTGTGTTTTTTCAGGCCCAGTTGAGTCCCAATGTGCGTTGCAATGGTAGAAAGAGTTCTTCCATGTCTCTGGCTCATGGCATTGAACTAACCTATAAGAAACTTCATTACATCATGCCAATAAGTTACCGCACTCTGAGGATTGTTGACAGACTATTATAATCACGATTATATATGGTAGATACATTTTGGCAAGAATAAAATTGTGTTTCTAAATATGCCAGGCAAAGTAAAGTAGGTATCTTATTGCAAAGTAATCAAATAGCTTCGTCTCCACCCATGAAAGCACGGAGATATGCAAATATGTAGTCACGTGGCTGAGGTTTGCTTAAAATCTATCACCAATCAAATTATAAACATGAAAGTGTCAAGACTTGTGGCAAACCACCGAAGGTACTTGCTGGTTCGAAGGAACATCCCAGGAGTGACACTGTAAAGAGCAAATGAAGGGCATACAAATTACGGTTAGCACATTTTTATAATGAATTTTTCTTATACGCCCATTAAGATCATTTTTTTAAAATTCTATTGTTCTGTATGCAATATTTAAGTTGATGTCATTGATAGCTACCAGCTACTGTTATTTTGAAAACAGAACTTACCGCATCTAGAGAAAAAACAGATGAATGAAATACAATACTCAAGTTGTTTTCCCTTCCTAAAAAACAGGAAGTGAGATATAACTTTATAAAGTTGTTTAAAAAATTAATAGGAAAGATAGCTCCACATGATTGTAAATTGAGTATCACACCAACTGATACTACACTTTTCATGAAAGGAAAAAATGGCACTACACTTTGTTGAGAATCATGTATCAACATAAATCATATTAGTACAGGAGCCAAGGTGGAAGGTCACATCGTATCTATTATTGTGTGGATATTGCATTATATATGATGGAAGTGCACCCAATGAGGCTACAGATGAAACCTGGGCGCCGTGGCTGCCAAGAAAGCCGGCGGGGAGTTAGAAATTGACGAGCAAACTGCACAAGATCTGGGTAGCTGAAGACGTCACATTGATCAGCATGTACACCATCATGTCTGGCGTGGCCAGAGGCGCAAGCAGTGGTAGCTCCAGCACCGCTGTTGATGCCATGCTAGTGCTGCTAGGAAATGAATGTGATCCTGCCATAATTGTGATATGCCAATTAGTCTTAGACTACCTATATGAAAACAAATGATTCAAGTGAGACTGAACAACAATCAGCCCTTGTCATCAAACCATTCCTTTGCTTCGAGAAGTGAGTAGCTGAAATTAGAGCCAAATGACTCCCTATGCACAGGAAATTTCTCTTGGCTCCGCTCTATAATTGAGTACAATTTTCTCCCAGCGATCGTAGTCCATGGCCGGCAAAACTAAAGCATATGTATAGGCATATCAGTTGCCTGCTGCAAAAACTATACCAAAATAATCGGTATATATGGTTAATATTTCGTAAGGGAAAAATAGTCCTCTTGGTACACAGAGAGAGAGAGAGAGAGAGAGAGAGAGAGAGAGAGAGAGAGAGAGAGAGAGAGAGAGAGAAATCAACACTAATACTATGTTGGAAGCACACATCCCACCATAGAGAGAGAAGGAACTTGCTGATCATATCATTCCTGCATGCGTTATGACGTCCAGTTGTGAGTAGCCAACTAGCCATCACCATGTGCTCTGCCCCAACAAACGACCTGCGCTAGCAGTCCTAGGATACACTTACATAGAAGGGATAACATTAGCATTGGGCATTTGTGCTAGTAGCTAGAACAATCATGCATATGCATCTTAAGTGTGTACATCTAGAGAGGAATCGTTAGGGTGTATGCATGCTTACCTGGCTGCATAGCCTTCTGTGGCACGACGGGCCGTGACAGAATTTGCTGCATGCGCTGCCTGTGTCTAGGCACAGCATGGACGTCCGAGGCCACTGTCCAAGTCGACGGAGTTAACTGCTGCCGCTACAGCGGCTACGGTGATGCTGCATGTGCCGCCTGTGGCTGGCACAACATGGACGTCCAAGGCCACCGTCAAAGTCGACGGAGTTAACGTGTTGCCGCCACGGCGGCTATGGCGTCGGCCATGGCGATGAAGACAGTGACGGCGCCTTGACAGAAACTCGGGAAGGAGCCGCTAGGAGGAGCGGTTAGGGTTTCATCGGACAGAAACGAGAGGATACGCGTGGGATTTCTGCCGGCTGCCGTTTTTCTTGCCTTTCTTGGTCGTTATATAGTAGATCGTGAGAGGCATCAACTGTTAAATACAATTGGGGAAAGGAAAATAAGCTTTGGTGGGCCATAAAGCGAGCTGAGGGCCAGACATATTCGTCGGGCCATAACGCGTTCCGAAGCCTAGGCATCGGGGCGGACGCGAAGAAACGGCTCAAGGATTGTGAGCAGTGTGTTAACGCCTGATTTTGGCAAGATACAGAGTGAAAGGGTTTTCAGCATGAAAAGTTTCACATCACCGAGTGGAACAACTTTGATGTTTAGGTTATCATCGTCCGACTCCAACTTAAGGGCCGAAATTGTATTCCGAGTGGCAGAATTTAATATTCCGAGTGGTTTTCGGCCGATCATGCCTTCAAGACGACCTCGGATGAAGGAGTACTCTAAAGGAATTGTCTTCGTCTCGTCGAGGCAATCAATTTTGATATATAAATCATCTCAATCCGAGTTCATATGCAAAAGTTAAAAGCGATATACTGCAGACCAAAGCTGAATGCAGATATGGCGCGAAGTACCAGACAACCTGTCTGATGGGTTGCGCGAGCAATTCGGCCCTTAAGAAGTCCTTGAATCGGAAAAACTTCAACATGAGAAAGTTTCGTCTCGTCGAGCCGATTGATTTTCATATATAATTCGTCACGATCCGAGATCGTATGGGACCTGAGGAGACAAATCAAGATCAGCCTACGTTTTCGGTCGAGTGAAAAGCTTGCCGTCCGAGTGAAAACTTACCGGTCGAGTGAAAGCTTAACTTTCGAGTAAAAACTTACCGATCGATAAAAAGCTTATCATCCGAGTGAAAAATTACCGGTTGAGTGAAAATTACCGGTCGAGTGGAAGTTTGCTGACCGGATGAACTTATTATTATGCGAATAAAAATATAGTCATCCGAGTGAAAGATTGTTTTCCGAGTGAAAAAGTCCAGTCGGATGGTCCGAGTAAAAGTCTCTAATATCCGAGTGGATGAGCTCGAATCCGAGTGAAACTGAACATGTGCCCGAAAATTTATCAAGATGACCTCGGATGAAGAAGTGTTCAATACAGAAGTTATGCATATCATCAAGACGGTAAACTTTGGTTTTGGAGTCATCATCATCAGATATAGTATATGGCCTACAAGTTCACTACGAGACTCGGATAATCCAGTCTACTGCAAGACCGAGTCCGATTGGAAGGTAAAGATGACCTCGAGTAGTATTCAAGATGGCCTTATTTGAAAAAGTAATCAACATGAGAGTTGTTCGTATCATCGAGGGGCACAAGTTTGATATTTGGGCCGTCTTGATCGGAGATCATATGCAAGCTCGGCGGCCCGCGCAAGAAGGAAGACAAAGTTTGGGCCAGATTCAGACTGAATCCGAGTTGGAATAAAACTTGGACTCTAGGACGCGAATTGATGTAATTTTTCTTGTAAGGAAAGCCTAAATGAATCCTTTGCTTGTACGGGAAGTCCAGCCGCCTCTTATATATGTTGGGGGTGACGGCCGATTGAATAACACACAATCGAACAAATCAATATACTACTTTTCCATCTATGTTTTATCTCTTCACCGTTTTTTCTCTCTCGTTCTTCGTTGTTCTTCGTGTTTGAGAGCCGCGAATCTCGAGGCTCTAGGGGCGAGCGAATCGACCTAGGGCAGCCCATAGCCCCGCACTCCCTGACGGGGTCCCTCCCGGGGGTGTGGGGTTTCGGGTCTGCAAAAGCGCCCGTCGACTGTCTTACGTATCGCGCTGTCGATCGGGTCTCCTTCGACGTGAGCTGTGGTGCATCACCCCTGGCGTAGAGGGTACACGTGACGTGTTCGTGTGTCAACACACTTTTTGGCGACTCCGCTGGGGAAAGAAGATCAATCATCATCATCCACCATGTCCGATCTTCCCAAGCCATCTGAGGTAGACGCTGATAACATCATTAAGCCCAGTCTTGATGAGATATCGGCCGATCATCGCCAAGTCTATGAGGAGTACAAGAAGGCGCGCGAAGAGAAGGATTTGCAGGAGTTCCTTGCAAAGTTCAAGAAGGATCGCCAAGGCAACATCACCCCGATTGAAGAAATCAAGTTTCCTCCTCTTCAAGCCGAGCAGGTTAAACCTTCTATGAGTACTACCTTTTCTCCTGAGCAGTGGGCTGAGATTGAAAGTCGTATTGCTGATGGTAACAATCTAGTCTATCAAACTTCCATAGAAAAATACTAATGCTCAGAAGAATACATCTCAATCGACTAGTGGTAATGATGGTGTAGCTGCTAGTGTGCAAAACCCTAATCTGGCTTTACCTATTGCATCGGCGTCTCCCGTGTCGATGGCTTATTATCCTACCCAAACAAATCAGATTGTGGCTGCACCCATTAATCCTATTATAAGCATGCCAGGTTCGGTGGCAACGCCGAACCCAACCTTACCTACAGCTACAACCACTCGACCACTAGCAAATTATGGGTCGACATACCTGCCACAATTCCTACCTACAGCTAGTAACCATACTCCTCCTATGCCACTGCCACAAGCTTCATCGTCCATTATGGATGATGGTCTAGCTAATCTTAGAGAGGAGATGGCTAAGATGCTTCGAGAGAATTTTGGGGTTGAGTTACCTCGGAATCGGATTTACCAAAAGTCGTACCCCGAGTACTTTGATGCCATCCAGTGCCCTCCAGGATATAAAATTCCAGATTTTGTTAAGTTCAATGGAGAGGGCACAAAAACCACATGGGAGCATGTTAGTCAATACTTGGCACAATTAGGTGAAGCAGGTTCACTAAATGAGTTGAAAGTGCGTTTATTTCCTTTATCATTAACTAGTACCGCATTTTCATGGTTTTCTTCTTTACCACATGGTTCCATTCGAGTTTGGTCGCAGCTAGAGCAGAAATTTCATGATCACTTTTACAGCGGCGACAATGAACTCAAGTTGTCACATCTAACATCGGTTAAACAGAAGCATGATGAATCGGTCTTCGATTACGTCAAGAGATTCAGAGAAACAAAAACCGATGTTTTAGTTTGGTGATAACCGAGAGAGACTTGGCAGACCTAGTGCTGAGTGGTTTGAGAACTCCCATTACAGAAAAGCTAGAAGGCTATGAGTTCTTAAATATTAACCAAGTCTTACAAAGGGCTTTGGCTCAGGAAAGCCGAAGCAAAGATCTTAAAGAAGTGCATAGATACAAAGCCGATCATCCAAAGATGAATATGGTGGAATATGATAGTGATCACTCGGACGATGAGGGTGATGTTTTTGCTACTGAATTTGTTTGGCCATCTAAGGCCAAACCCTTTACTTGCAATGATCTGAAACCGATTCATAAGAATAGTGATGATGATATGAAGTTTACTTTTAACATTGCTAAGTGTGATAGAATATTTGATGCTTTGCTGCAGGCTAAGATTATTAGAATATCTCATACTTTACCGCCGTTTGAAGAGCTGAAACGGCGTGCTTATTGCAAGTATCATAATTCTTTTTCTCATGCTACTAACGATTGCAATGTTTTTCGACGACAGATACAATCGGCCATTAATGACGGACGATTGAACTTTTCTGAGATGCAAGTTGATAAACAGCCCTTTCCAATGAACACCATGGATTTAGAAGGGAAGAAGCTGCTCATTCGGCCAGAGGTAGCCGAATCTGCTAATCAAGCTAATGTCCTTGTTGGTGAGCCCAGGAAAGACAAGGAGGGCGACAAGGTTTTGGGGAGACATGTTGTGCTTGATAAGCACCCCGATGGCAGGGAAGTGATCAAGATCACCATCAAGAATCCTACGCTCGGGGGGCAAACATAGGTGCAGCAGGACACTCGAGTTAAATTTGTGAAGCCCAAGAATCCAGAAGTTGGCAAATGGAAGAGGAATGAAGCTAAAGTGCAACGCAAGCGGATCAAGCCAACTTTTGATATGTTGCTGTCCAAATATGCTAATTAGTCGGCTGGTTCCAGCTCTAACCGGCCATCATACTTGAAACGACCAAGGTCACCATCAGATGATATATTCAGTTAGTATATGAAACTGAGTGGACCAAGGGCGCAGTTTTTAGAAGAGCAGAGGCAATCTGTGTGGAATCGACTTGATTACTCATATAATGGCCGACTGAACATCGGTGACTATCAGCCGGCTGGTCAAAATATGCGACCAAGTGGAAAATATCCTAGTGTAAGAATGCACCCAGGTGGGAGCTATCCAAATGAAAAAATGTGGCCAAGTAGATTCCATCCGACTGAATTCCATCCGAGTGGATTCCATCAGAGTAATGTCCATCCGAGTGGATTCCATCCGAGTAAAAAGGTGCACCCGAGTGGAAATTTCATGCATCTGGAAAGTCGAAAAGAATGGCGTGTTAAGTCACCAAGTGTTGCAGCAGTTGAGTCGGGAAAAGGCAAGGAGAAAATGGATGTCGACTCACTTATCTTGGGCACCGAAACATTCCCCATACAGCAGCCGACTGTGCATAACCACTCGACTGAGCTGATACTTGCTATCGCGCCAAAGCACTCGGTTAATGACCATGAAGCAAGCACCAGCCAAGTAAAGGTGAGAGATGCTAAATACACTCGACCAAAGTGGTGTCCTCCAGGGCTAACAAAGACAAAGAAGAGGAAACTACAGAGGTTAAGGAGTCAAGAGATGGCAGAGCAGGAGGCCAAGAAGCAAAGGGATAAGCTGTTCAATGACACTCGGCCCATGGTTCCAGCAAAACAAGTGTGGAGGCCTAAACAAATACAAGATACATCATCTTCTACATCTATCACAGAAGTGCCTACACCACCCAAGGAGGACGATGCAACAGCTATTACATCGTCTGCAACACTTCTTACTTCTCCTTCACTCGGCCAGATTTCAGAATCGGTCGATCCACTTGAAGAAGAGGCTGATATGTTGGACTATGAGTCTACACCGGTTCATGAAGGTATGGATATCAATATGTTATATTACTTACCTGCTGAGTTTCGTGCTATAGATGAGGAAGGGGAAGTGGCTCAACTGGATTTTGGCCCTAAAAACACAATATTCGAGAAGCCAAAAGAACCAGTAACACATTTGAAACCGTTGTATCTCAGAGGTCATATCAATGGATCGCCACTCAGTCGAATGCTTGTTGATGGTGGTGCTGTGGTAAATCTTATGCCCTATTCGGTCTTCAAAAAATTGGGTTTGCCCGATGAAGAGCTGATGAAGACGAATATGGTGCTCAACGGATTTGAAGGCAAAGAGAAAACTGAAGCCAAAGGTGTAATGTATGTGGAACTTACAGTCGGAAGCAAAACTTTGGCTACTGCATTCTTTGTCGCTGAGGTGCAAAGTAACTACAACGTCATACTAGGCCGTGATTGGGTTCATGCAAACCAGTGCGTGCCATCCACTATGCACCAGTTTTTGATTTAGTGGGTTGATGATGAAGTGTAAGTTATTCATGCGGATAACTCGGCCTGTGTTGCTTTGGCCGATGCATCGGTGGATTGGCAACATCCCAATGCTACTTGCTTGATGGGACGTGACTTATCAGAGTTTGATTTTCTCAGTGCAACCAAGAATGGTTTTGTGCCCGTGTCTTTAAAGCCGACTGAATGCAATCGGCTCCAAGGTTTGATATGTTTCAATGGATTCTAGTTCCGAGTGGTTACAAAAATGTCTTGTAAAATATCGGACCAGCGAGAACGATATGTATGAATTTATTGAGGAGTTGGATGACATGGATAAACTTGGACAAGGTTTTACATCGGCCGATCCGTTAGAAGAGGTAGATATCAGAGACGGATCAGTCAGTCGACCGACATTTGTAAACAAAAATTTGAAAGCCGATTGTAAGGCTAAATTAATCGAGCTATTGAAAGAATATGTTTGTTGCTTTGCATGGGAATATCATGAGATGCCAGGGTTGAGCCGAGAGCTAGTGGAGCATCGGTTGCCTATAAAGGCCGGTTTTAGACCTTATAAACAGTCGGCCAGAAAGTTTAATCCGAAAACATATGACCGGATCAAGGAAGAGATCGGTCGACTGCTTGAAGCTAATTTCATTCAACCTTGCAGGTACGCCGAGTGGATTTCTAACATTGTCCCAGTGGAGAAGAAGGGATCCGGCAAGTTGAGGGTGTGCATTGACTTCAGAGATTTGAATAGGGCTACACCCAAAGATGAATATCCCATGCCAATAGCCGATATGCTTATTAATGATGCTTCTGGACATAAGGTTATTAGCTTTCTAGATGGTAATGCCGGATACAATCAAATTTTTATGGCGAAGAAGACATGTACAAAACAGCTTTTCGATGTCCTGGTTTCCTTGGTTTATTTGAGTGGACAGTGATGACATTCCGATTAAAAAATGCTGGACCCACATATCAAAGGGCTATGAATTTGATTTTTCATGATTTACTCGGTATCATACTTGAAGTTTATATTGATGATATTGTTGTCAAATTGGATGCTTTTGAATCTCACTTGGCCGATTTGCGTTTAGCTTTTGAAAGAATGAAAAAGTATGGACTAAAGATGAATCCTTTGAAGTGTGCATTCGGCGTGTCAGCTGGCAAATTTTTGGGTTTCATTATTCATGAAGATGGCATCGAAATTGATCCCAAAAAGATAGAGGCCATACAGAAAGTGGAGGTTCCAACATGCAAGAGAGATATGCAAAAGTTTCTTGGCAAGGTCAATTATTTGAGAAGGTTCATAGCTAATCTGTCAGGGAAAGTTGATGCATTTACTCCTATCCTTTGGTTAAAGAATGATGTTGATTTCACTTGGGGGGAAAAACAGCAAGAAGCCTTTGATATGATCAAGAATTATTTGTGCACTCCTCCGGTGATGAAAGCACCCAAGCATAGAGAGCCTTTTAAGCTTTATATCGCAGCAGAGGAAGGTGTTATTGGTGCTGCTTTGACTCAAGATACCGAAGGAAGAGAGCATGCCATTACATATTTGAGCAGGCGCTTATTGGACACCGAGACAAGGTATACATTTATTGAAAAACTATGTCTATGCTTATATTATGCTTGCACAAAATTGAGACATTACTTAGTGCCGAGTGCTTGTGTAGTAGCTTGTCAAACCGATGTCATTAAGTACATGTTCCATAGGCCGATTCTTAGTGGTAGAATTGGCAAGTGGGCTTATGCTTTGATTGAATATGATTTGGCTTATGAATCTCTAAAATCCATGAAAGGCCAAATTGTTGCTAATTTCATTGTTGAACATCGAATTAATGACAAGCATGATGTTGATATGAACCTTGTTTCATTACTGCCATGGAGATTATACTTTGATGGTTCAGTTTGTAGCAATGGCCAAGGTGTTGGTATTGTTTATATATCTCCTCATGGTGCTGTTTTTGAAGCCTCATGCCGCTTAGAATATTTTTGCACAAACAATCAAGCCGAATATGAAGCATTGTTATTCGGTTTAGAGATGTTACTTGCTATAAGTGTTACACATATTGAGGCTTACGGTGATTCGTTAATAGTGGTGCAGCAAATATCCAGAGTCTTTCAGTGTTTGGACGAATCACTTAATGTTTATCTTGATAAATGTCTAGATATAATTTCTACTTTGGATTGTTTTAGCATTGCACATATATCTAGACATGACAACTGGAAATCAAATGAGTTGGCACAACAAGCATCTGGATATCATGTTGATCATGGCATGTTTCATATCTCTCAAAGACCGATGTCTTGTCTTGCCAATATGGGAGAGGCCGAACCTGAACCCACTGATTCGGCCATTAACAAAAAATCTAGTGTAGGTGATAATTCCGACTGGAGAAAGCCCATTGTTGATTACTTGTGCAATCCGAGTGAAAGGATGGACAGGGCTGTTCGGCGTATGGCTTTCAAGTATACAATGAGAGATGATGGTCTTTATCGCCGAACAGTCGATGATGTTCTTCTAAAGTGTTTGGATGAGGACCAGGCAAGAGTTGCTATGGGAGAAGTACATGAAGGTATTTGTGGCACTCACCAGTCGGCTCCCAAGATGAAATGGTTATTGCGACGTGCTGGGTTTTATTGGCCGACTATGATTAATGATTGCTTCAGATATTATAAAGGATGTGAAGCTTGTCAAAAGTTTGATGATATTCAATTGGCTCCTGCTGCTATGTTACATCCTATTATCAAACCGTGTCCTTTCAGAGTTGGGGTTTAGATTTCATTGGACAAATCCACCCATCTTCCTCAAAAGGGCATCGGTTCGTATTGGTGGCAACTGATTATTTCACTAAATGGTCTGAAGCAGTACCTCTCAAGAACATGACACATACGGAGGTAATTCAATTCATAACCGAGCATATTATTCATAGATTCGGTATTCCTCAAACGTTAACTACAGATCAAGGTTCATCTTTCATGTCACACCAAGTCAGAGAGTTTGCCAAATCTTATAATATAAAGTTGCTCAATTCCTCTCCGTATTATGCCCAAGCTAATGGACAAGCCGAGTCTAGCAATAAAATTTTAATCAAGCTCATCAAGAAGAAGATTGAGGATAGTCCGAGGAGATGGCATGAGTTGTTGTCCGAAGCTTTATGGGCACATAGAATTTCAAGGCATGGTGCTACGAGGGTAACTCCATATGAGCTAGTATACGGTCAAGAGGCCGTTTTACCAGTGGAAGTAAATTTGAATGCTTTGAGAATAGCCAAACAAAATGATTTATCGGCAGTAGACTTTTATAACTTGATGATGGACAATATTGATGAAGTTGCCGATAAACGTTTGGTTGCTTTGAAGTCCATAGAGAGAGACAAGTTGAGGGTTGCAAGATCTTACAATAAGAAAGTTAAGTTGAAGAATTTTCAAGTCGGTGATCTCGTCTGGAAAGTGATTCTGCCGATTGGTTCAAGAGATAGAAAATTCGGGAAGTGGTCTCCAAGTTGGGAAGGTCCTTTTAGGATTACAAGAGTTGTTCCCGGAGATTCATATTTGGTGGAATCAATACAAGGGGCATTGTTACCCCGAGATCTCAACGGAAAATATTTGAAGAAGTACCACCCGAGTGTGTGGCAGGAAGCCTGAGTAGGCAATGGCCGATATACGATTATCGCCCTTAGCACAAACATGGCCGATACATAATTATCGCCCTGAGAACAATAAATGGCCGATGGAGTGTTGACATCGTCCTTAGAACGAACACTGTGCATATTATTTTTCGGCGTGCAAGCTTTGCCGAAAAACAGGGGGGCATGTGTTGACGCCTGATTTTGGCAAGATACAGAGTGAAAGAGTTTTCAGCATGAAAAGTTTCACATCACCGAGTGGAACAACTTTGATGTTTAGGTTATCATCGTACGACTCCATCTTAGGGGCCGAAATTATATTCCGAGTGGCAGAATTCAATATTCCGAGTGGTCTTCGGCCGGTCATGCCTTCAAGACGACCTCGGATGAAGGAGTACTCTGAAGGAATTGTCTTCGTCTCGTCGAGGCAATCGATTTTGATATATAAGTCATCTCAATCCGATTTCATATGCAAAAGTTAGAGGCGATACACTGCAGACCAAAGTTGAATGGAAATATGGCGCGAAGTACCACACAACATGTCTGATGGGTCGCGCGAGCAATTCGGCCCTTAAGAAGTCCTTGAATCGGAAAAACTTCAACACGAGAAAGTTTCCTCTCGTCGAGCCGATTGATTTTCATATATAATTCATCACGATCCGAGGTCGTATGGGACCTGAGGAGACAAATCAAGATCAGCCTACGTTTTCGGTCGAGTGAAAAGCTTGCTGTCCGAGTGAAAACTTACCGGTCGAGTGAAAGCTTAATTTTCGAGTAAAAACTTACCGATCGATAAAAAGCTTATCATCCGAGTGAAAATTTACCGGTTGAGTGAAAATTACCGGTCGAGTGGAAGTTTGCTGACCGGATGAACTTATTATTATCCGAATAAAAATATAGTCATCCGAGTGAAAGATTGTTTTGCGAGTGAAAAAGTCCAGTCGGATGGTCCGAGTAAAAGTCTCTAATATCCGAGTGGATGAGCTTGAATCCGAGTGAAACTGAACATTTGCCCGAAAGTTTATCAAGATGACTTAGGATGAAGAAGTGTTCAATACAGAAGTTATGTATATCATCAAGACGGTAAACTTTGGTTTTGGAGTCATCATCATCAGATATAGTATATGGCCTACAAGTTCACTACCAAACTTGGATAATCCAGTCTACTGCAAGACCGAGTCCGACTGGAAGGTAAAGATGACCTCGAGTAGTATTCAAGATGGCCTTATTTGAAAAAATAATCAACATGACAGTTGTTCGTATCATCGAGGGGCACAAGTTTGATATTTGGGCTGTCTTGATCGGAGATCATATGCAAGCTCGGCGGCCCGCGCAAGAAGGAAGACAGAGTTTGGGCCAGATTCAGACTGAATCCGAGTTGGAATAGAACTAGGACTCTAGAACGCGAATTGATGTAATTTTTCTTGTAAGAAAAGCCTAGATGAATCCTTTGCTTGTACGGGAAGTCCAGCCGCCTCTTATATATGTTGGGGGTGACGGCCGATTGAATAACACACAATCGAACAAATCAATATACTACTTTTTCATCTATATTTTATCTCTCCACCGTTTTTTCTCTCTCGTTCTTCGTTGTTCTTCGTGTTTGAGAGCCGGGAATCTCGAGGCTCTAGGGGCGAGCGAATCGACCTAGGGCAGCCCATAGCCGCCGCACTCCCTGACGGGGTCCCTCCCGGGGGTGTGGGGTTTCGGGTCTGCAAAAGCGTCCGTCGACTGTCTTGCGTATCGTGTTGTCGGTCGGGTCTTCTTCGACGTGAGCTGCGGTGCATCACCCCCGGCGTCGAGGGTACACGTGACGTGTTCGTGTGTCAACACAGTGATGACGGACTGTTCATTAAAAAGGGAATCCTTGTTCACGGTGGATCCTATTTGACGCTCGTTAGCGTCACAACATTGTGGCTTCGCTGAAGCCAGCGTTTATACGGGCCGGCCCTTTTCGACTCTTGTACTACTGTTTCGAGTCCTCTTCGCCCTTCTTCGCTTCCTTCTTTTCCTCTCTTTCTCGTCTCGCTTCCCCAGCCGGCGTTTCTCTTCTCTCTTCGCCTGCTTCTTCTCTTTATCTTCGTGACTCCCGGGCCGGCGTTTTCTCTTCGCGGAATTGGTTGCCGCCATGGCTGCGCAAGGTTCGTTGTTCATCTCCCATCTTTTTCATGGCAGATTTGAGAAGCAGGTTGTAGTTACTGTTTCGATCTCGATCCATTTAGTTCTACGATTATGGTTTCGTATGGAGTGGGGAGCTGGTTGATGCGGCTCTGTTCGTTCGATCTGCTAGGTGTTGCTTTGTTTTGGTTGGAATTCGTCCCTGTTTCTTGACCCCTAGATCAATCTCGTGCTCCTTTTTGGTAGGAATTGGTGCCAAGTAGTTGATGTGTTCGATCTGGTAGGGATTGCTCATCACAGTAGTTGTTTTGCTCGATTTTGGTAGGGATTGCTCATCCTAGTTGTTGTTTTGTTCGTTCTGGTAGGGATTACTCATACTAGTTGTCGGTTTGTGTGATTTTTGGAAATACTTCGGTGCTCATACCAGTAGTTGGTGCTTGCATGTGTTTTTATGTGAAGGATTGGTCATCACAGTACTTGATTTCTTAAGGAAAAAGTATGTCCACTCTGTCCATGACTTACGAACAATTTTTCTGTGACGAAAAGGTTAAAATAATGTTTGGTTTATAGATTTTTTGTTGTTGTTTGACCTGAACTCATATGATTCTTAAGTAATCATTTTCCTTTTTTAATAGGTTACTTGTTAGCAATTCATTTGTATATTATCTATCAGCTTTTCTTGCACTATCTTCACTTTTGGTGTTGTTTTATGACTATGAGTTTTATACCTTCCTCTATTTCTTTTTCTAGGCCAAAATGTTCCTGTACGGTCCACTGCGACTTTCCGGTCACGGTTTTCTACTCTTCGTTGGGCCAAAGTTGTTAGTAAGATGTCTCCTTTGCAGAGAAGCTTTATGCCAGACTAAATCAAACATCTTCTAAATGTGCGCGAACATGTGGTTGTGCCCATGGATTTGCTGCAATTGTTAGCAAAGCATATGCGCTATGGTTAAGTAGGCATTTTCTAGCACAACAACAAAGTCATTCATATCGCCCGAGATATGGTAGACATATCCGCTATGGAAGAACAATCTGGTCCGGTTGGCTACCTGAGTCTAGAATTAGAGTAGATCGAGTGAAATTTAAAAGCGAAACTTCTCAATCTGAACACTAGTTGGTGCTTGGATGTGTTTCGTTTCTCACAAATTTGGCAGTTCTGACGTGATGATGTTCTTCTCACAAATCATTCTCAATCTGAACATGACATATGTCTTCCATATGCAGTGAAGTTTGGTCCCATATTTTTATAAGAAAAGGTGAAATAGAGTGATGTTTCCTTTTGTGCTAGGTGATATTCTAATTTTATTGCCTTTTGCAGAGTTTGCCCTGCAGAATATCATCTACTTCAGCATGGTTCTAATTAACTTGTCATTCTGTGTATTTGTTTCTTAATTAATCAACTTTCAGCGTAAAAAGGAATTTTTTTATGTTTATTAACATTCCAAAATTTGTTCATTATCTATTAAACTTATTCACTTTCTGTTGAACTAAATTCTTAAGAGTTCATTCGTTCCATTTTTTTGCTTATAACCTATTAGAATCTATTGTTTAATTTTGGTAGGCATTGAACATTTCTAATGTACGTTGAACATTTTCTGGATACACATTGAACACTTTGTGTAATCGATGTTGGAAAATTTCCGAATACACACTGAACATTTTTGTGTAATAAACACTGGAAAAAAAATTCAAATTAACAGTGAACTTTTGTAGTATTCGTTGAACATATTCTTAATATGCGTGAACATTTTTATAATGCGTAGTTAATGTTTTTTTTGAAACATACTGTGAACAATTTTGTAATATACGATGAACATTTTTGTATAAAAATGGAACATTTGTTTGCAACAAAAAAACTGAACATTCGTTTTGAATAGGTTAAATAGAAAAAAACAAATTTGAACATTTGTTAATCATTTTTATTAATTGCCTGGAATTTTTCTTCAATATATTTACATATCTCTTTTTTGTTCAATTTGTTAACAAAAAAGATGTTCAACTACTTATTTATGGTTGAACAATTGTTTATTAAACCTGTTTCATTCGGTTCAACATTTGTTAAATCAATTCTTGTTCATTCCATTCTTTAAACTTGTTCATTAAAAAGGTTCAGCTACTTTTATTTTTAACGAAATTCATGAGAAGTTCTTATATCACACAGTCAATTGTAAAGACAATGAAATTCAACTACCACTGGTGAAATCATTTCTGCATGAACATGTACACATTAATCTTATTCAACATTTTACAGCAATAGAGGGTTGTTAGATATGATTTTGTGGCCTAACTTTATTAAATTTCTTCCTATTCTTCAGCGATTCCGCATATTCAAATTAATCTCATGACGAACATATTTTCCTTGGAAATACAGTAGTGGTACATAAGCCTACTTTCGCTGATATTACGCGTAATCTTTTTTTCTTCGCACTTGATAATGTTCTTTTCCAACAATTAACATAAATTAAATTGTTACAGGTGCACAGAGACATGGATGAACAGATGTACAAAGTGGATAGAATTACAAATGCAAAGAGAGCCAACAAATATCTGCCCACTCGTGAAACTAGTTTTTTCTTTGAGAACATTTATTCCATTCTGTAGCAAGTTGTGCCAAAACAATGTTTCTGCTGATTCTTTTTGTTTCTGAATATTGTTCAACAACACAAGAATTTACCTTTCACTTTACTCTTCAATTTTATATATACACTGAACATTTGTTTTTTTTTCTCATTCTAATTACTCTTCAGATTACTAGAAAATATATTGCTGCAAATTCAGAAACAACAATTAGTACAAATTCTTGTACTAAAAGTTGTTGATTCTTATTATTATCCTCAGGTCTGCATTTCTCACTGTACAAATTCAGAAACAAAATTATTGTACAAACTTTTGAAACAACTGAAACAGCCACGAAACAGTCACGAAAAAGTTCAGGAAACAGCCACGAAAAGGTACAGGAAACAGCCGCGAAAAAGTTCAGGAAGCATCGTACACGTTTTCTTTTTGTTTTTTTAGAATTGGGAAGCAGCTTTTTTAGCAACGGAAGCAGCGTACACGTACGCGAGGCAGTATGGAAACAGCCACGACAACGTTCGAATTAACAAACGGGGCAAACTTAGTTAACGGGCCATGAACAAGCCAGCCCGCAAACAACCTCTATCAGCGAAACCTCCTCAACTTGACGCTAGCGAGCGTCGAGCAGGAGCTCTCATCAATCACTACAGATACTAAGATCCCAAAAAATGAGAGCGTGAGCTGCGTCGGGGCTGTTTAGGTGGTAAATGGGCCTGGTTTTGGGTATGGTTGGTTCGAAACGGGCTTGTTAAGGTGAGGTGGCGTGTGTGAGGCCTGTGACTTAAAAAAGTCCCTATAAGCCCCATCTAAACCAAACTGGAGGGACTTATAGGGACTTACAGTGGTCATTTGGGACTTATCAAAAAAGACCCTTAGGAAGGAACTTATTGGGACTTATCGATCGGCCCGCACCTACCCCGCATCGCCCTGCACCTACCCTGCCTCGCTCGTTCCCCGCCTCCTCGCCTCGCTCCTTCCCCGCCTCGCCCCAATGGCCGCCTCCGGCGGCACCCTCAACCGCCGCCGCCATGCCGATGATGAGGAGGACCAGATCCCATTCTTCTCTCAGTTCCCCTTGCATCAACAGGCAACCCAAGGCTCATCCACCGGCGGAAATCTCGGGAGGGGAATGGGTTTCTTGGATCTTAAAAGCAACGTCGACGTCTTCCTGGAGTTGGGCTCTTACCAGCAACTCCTCTTCGACCAGTCGGCCGGTCATGGCCTTCCTCCGGTTGGACCTGGTCGTGGGAGGCCCGTGCCCTAGGGCGGAGGAGGCCGCAGCTGGTCTCTGAACATCGGAGGCCGAGCCGGCTCTCACCTGCGTCCGTTCGTCGCCCCGGGCGCAACTGCTGTTGAGGGAGGCGTCATAGGGCGTGGGAGGACCGTGTCCCAGGTCACCGAACGTGGCGTAGGTCGAGCCAATGGGTCCTCATCGGCCGGCAGTAGAGGAAAAACTGCGGGGAAGCAATGTGTGTCATCAACTGCTGCGTGTTCAGAAGATGTCGACGAGAATGAAGGCTTTGAAGATGAAGATGACAACAATGCTTTTGGAGAGGTAAATTTTTGATTGGTATACATAGTTCTTTTTTTTGTCTCAGGGTGCAAATTCATCTTCTTTTTGTGCTAGCTAATTGTGTGTACAGTGGTATACGTTGGTGTAGAATTTGAAACAGCTTGATTCTACTTTTGTTTGAATTGTGTACTTGTTATTTTTTGTTTAGAAAATCATTGCCAAGGCTGATTGGACAGACGCGCATATTACTGTATTTTGTAACATCGCCTGTGAGGAAGCTAGGGATGGGCATTGTGTGAATGGTGTTTGGACAAGTAGAGCCTACAATAACATGAAGAAAAAAATTTATCAGTGTGCTGGCCTCCTGCATACTACCAAGCAATTCAAAAATTGCATAACTAGACTCAAGAGCTACTATACTGCTTGGGTGTGGTTGGGGCAGCAAACTGGTTGTGGCCGAACTAGAGATGGAGCTATAACCATATCAAATGAGTGGTGGAAAAAAAATTAAGGTACATACATTATTCTGCAAATTACATCTGAATTGCTCACACTTGGTTACATTATTTAGCCTTGTCCTAATTACCTAACTAATGTTGCAGGAGAGACCAGATGTCAGAAAATTCAAGGGTGGCAATCCTGAGTATTTGGATATGCTAATAGAGCTATTTCAAGGTGTGGCCGTTGATGGATCATCAGCTTATGTGCCCTTAGATGAAGATGAAGAAGAAGAATATGATGTTGCCGATGATGGAAATGAGCAGAGTCCAATGAGCACCACCAGCAGGAAGAGGGGAAGCACCGGCGGTGAACAGTCAGCTTCAAGCCCAGGAAAGAAACACAAGAGCCCAATGGTGAAACTAATGACAGGGCTCATCAATACTATGAATAGTGAGAACGCTTCCGACATGATCACTGAATATGCAAACAAAAGGCAGGAAGCAAAGGACAAGGCAAAAGAGAAGAAATCAAACAACAATAAGGAATCCATTACTCATTGTCAACTGTTGGCAGTTCAATGTGGTGCAGAAGAAACAAGTGTTGAGTACTTCATGGCAACTCAACTGTTTGCAGATGAGGCAAACAGAGTCATATTTGAGAACATTTCAAGTAATGAGGCTAGACTGACTTGGTTGAAGAGGTGGTGCATGATGAAGAAGTTGTACTAGTTTACTAGTTATCTTGATTGTCCTTTTTATAATATAACTATGTAATGGACCTGTGCTGTGTGACCTTGTTAAATGATCATTGCATGTTAGTGTGTCTCATTTGCATGTACTAATGTTTTCAAGTTGAAGAGGTGGTGCATGATGAAGAAGTTGTACTAATGTTTGCATGTTTCAGGATGATGACAGCAATGTTGATGGAATCAGCAGTGATGATGGGAGCAGCAGTGATGATGAAGCACTGATGTTGTTCATGCACCAAAAAGAGAAGAGAAGAATTATGCAGATGGCCTGCATGATTGGTATGTACTACTTGGACTTTTACTGTAACAAAGGACCTAGAAGAGTACCAATAGAGTCTGGGCATGATTGGGTTATGACAAGACTAGGCAACGAAACTGCCTGTTACAACATGTTTAGAATGCACAGACCAGTGTTTGAGAAATTGCATAGTGTGTTTGTTGATTCCTATGGTTTGAAGTCCACTAAAAAAATGCCATTAGTTGAGTCTCTAGGCATGTTTTTGTGGATAGTAGGTTCCCCTCAATCTGTAAGACAAGCAGAAAACAGATTTGTTAGGTCATTGGAGACAATTGTAAGGAAGTTTGATAAGGTTTTGGCATGTGTGATCAAGCTTGCAAAAGACATCATCAGGCCAATAGATCGTCAATTCAGAACTGTGCATTCAAAATTAAGATCTAGAAAGTATGCACCATTTATGGATAATTGCATTGGTGCAATAGATGGGACACACATACAAGTTGTGGTACCAGTTGCCACTGCTGCCCAGCATAGGAATAGACATAAGGAGAAGAGTCAGAATGTGATGTGTGTGTGTGACTTTGATATGAGATTCACCTTTGTCCTAGCTGGTTGGCCAGGATCAGTGCATGTCATGAGGGTCTTCAATGATGCCCGATCCAGATTTGGTGACAAGTTTCCAAAACCTCCACCTAATAAGTTCTATCTTGTGGACTCAGGGTACCCAAATAGATCAGGTTATCTTGCACCATACAATGGTTTAACCTATCATTTCCAGGAGTACCGTGATGGCACAATGCCTAGAGGAAAAAGGGAACACTTCAATTTCACCCATTCTTCACTTAGAAATGTCATCGAGAGGTGTTTTGGAGTCTTGAAGAACAAGTGGAGGATTTTGTTTCACTTGCCTAGTTATCCACAACAAAAACAAAGCAAAATCATTATGGCTTGCATTGCACTACACAATTTTATTAGACAAAGTCAACTCGCCGATATAGATTTCGACTTGTGTGATCAAGATAAAAATTATGTACCATTGTCTATGCCAACGACTACAACAAATGATTCAACAAATGAGATGGACAGTGCTACTATGAATCAATTCAGGGCTTGGGTCGCTGATGGGTTGTGGTCCTTGAAACAACAATGGTATGAACAAGTGTTCTTCGCTTATGTAATTTCTGTTATCTCGGTTGTTACGTACTCTCTCTTATTTTGGTTCTTATGAACAAGTGTTATTTCGGTTGTCACTATTCTGTAATTCGTTTGTGTGAACAAGTGTTTTATTATTAGGGGTAACATGGACTTATAAGTCCCTGTAAACAAACAGGTAGGGACTCGGGACTTATAAGTCCCTGTAAACAAACAGGTAGGGACTCGGGACTTATAAGTTGGGACTTAAAAAAGTCATATGACTTATGAAACAAACAGGGCCTTAGCGTGCGTCTCGCTGGGTGCCTCCGTTCTCGTGTTCAATGGCAATAGTATAAGCGGCGGCGGCGGCGGCGGTTGTGCGGACGATGCCCTTGTCTTTGATTCGCAGGGGAGGGTTGCCATGCCTCCGGACGTGGAGGAGGGCTGCCCTGTCGTTACGTCGCTGACGGGAGTGCGCTGCCGCGCCTCTAGCCTGTCGCTCTTCCGTGTCGGATTTTTCATGTTTCTTCTCTTGGATGGGGGCTCGATGGGGATGGCCGTCTGCTGCATCTGCGCCAGCCGTGTTGCCTTCTTCTAATCTGCAGCAGGTTGCATTTCCTCTTCTCTTTCTCTTGGTTGCAGTTGGTTCTCTTCCTCTTCGTCCATTGAGGCGGGCCGCAGGTTCCAATCCCCTGAACCTTTCACTGTCTCCCCAAATTGCCAATGCGGCATCCTTCGATCCCGGCTGCCTCCGGCAGGTTGCCGTCCGTGCCATCTCCCTTACTGCCGCGTCTTGCAGACTAGCGCATCCCAGCAGCGAGTTTCTCCTCCCATTCGCCACCCTCCTCCAGGTCTCCCCCTCCTGGTCGCACCTCCATCTGCTCAAAATCCCTCCCTCAGAATTGGCGGGTGAGAGTTTGATACTTTGATTCATGCTGAAGTTTGGTCGACTCGGATATGAACCATTGTGGTGGTCAATTTTGTCCACTGATGCAAGCATCATCTTAGGCAAAAAGTTCGAGTAGTTCAGTGAAAAAACGGTCAAGCTTTCTTCCATCCTTCCTAGCTCCTCGAGCTTGCACCGGCTCGACGCCTTTTTCATTGTTCGTTCTGAGGTGGATTCGAACAACTCTCTCCGTTTGGATTTCGAGTCCAAAAGGCCCGGCGAAAGGTGATGGCAAGGTGAACATACATACTTTTTTCATGATCGTTTGACGAGTGGTTGTTTGTCAACCATGCGGAAAGTGTGTACTCAAGGAAACACAAATGCCAAAGTGACCTTTAGTCCCTTGATTTAACAAAAGTGTATGCATGCTTGGGTGTGTATTATATTTGTTATGTAAAGTGATCGGTTAGTCGCATCAATTATTTTCTTGATATCACAACCTGTGAAAGAAAGGCACAATTATTCCCTGTTATTTGGATACATATAGTACGCTTCTTATTATGGTCTACTATTGCAAATTGAAATATATGACATTATAGTCTACTATTAAGCTGATGATTGTTCTACTTCTAAATATGAATATTGATACTCCTTCTGAAAGATATAGTTTTTTCGAAGATTGACGATGGAATATCAGAGTTCTTCCAAAAGGAAACGTTTGTCTCTGCCGGACTACTGTTCGGTATTGGCTGCTTACATTCTTAGTGTTTCAGAGTATGCTGGTTTTGAAGTATGGGGCAAACCAATATGGTCATAACAAGTATGAAACCAACGACGTTGTGGTGGCTAGGCTTATAGCCATTTATGTTTTGTAGTTAATCAGTGTAGATGTAGTTATACATCTTGCGCTATTTTTGGAATAACCTGAATCTTAATTATTAGAGTATACCTTGTAGCACAATCTTGGACTGCGAAAAGGGCTCATGATGTTGTGAAACATTTTGATCAATCTTACCCACATAGTTACTATGATGTTGAAGTTTTAGTTGTAGGATAATCTGGTCCCGTGGGCCTATGGCCTGATGCAAGCTGCAACTATGATAACTAAACAACCGGTTGCTCAAAGTTGTTCTAACTCTTGTTTTTCAGGTTATGGAGATATCCTTATTGATGGACAATGCTACACCTACGTAAATTCTTTTACGTATCTTACGAAGAGGCTTAGGTGGAGATATTTGATTGGAAAAGAAAAGGGAAGGGGCCCCACCCCCTGAAAATCAGGGGGGGCTGATTAGTTAGCGATGGAAGGCTTACGTAGCTTTTCGTAAAGCCATACGTAGGTCTAGCATTTTTGCTTATTGATAAGTATGCTGACAAATCAATATGGAATGACGTTGTGCACATCCAACCAGTGCAAGCATCTATCAGTTCTCCAGTTGTGTGCTACATCTCCTGCATACCGTTTCTAATATCATTCAAATGCAGTTGGTTTGCTCCCGGGTGATGTTTTCTGCATCTCTTGCTTCCTCGAATCTATGGCGTAGATGCTTCTATTATCTTGATGTTTTTTTTACATAAGAATTTTTATCAATTATTAAATGTTACACTTTAGGCCTGTGATGGTTCTGATGGTTAGACAGTGCTCTTGAAGATATTTTTAGCTTTCTAGACGACCTTCATAGCTTATTACTAATGCTACTGGTGGTTGTTAGGATCTGCTCATGATCTGTTCTGTGTAGATGTTCATCCGTATATATGGGACTTGATCAGGGATGTGATCTCATTTTTTAATTAGGATTTTTTATTAGCAAGCATGACAGTCTCCATTCCATGTTAGTGCTATCTGTTTTTTTGTTGGTAATAAGTTGTGCCCTGCTGATCTCCCTTTTCATTAGTAGTATTTGAGACAGTGATGACTATTATCACCCTGTGCTAAGTTGGGGTCATGTGTCTTTTTTTTCTTCTAAAATGTAAGTACCATGGGAATCATAATTCATTTTCATTTTGATTGCAGACATGGTAATACAAAATGAAGAAGAATATGGCAATGCAGTGCAAATGAAGCGCTTGTGAAGACATGAAGAAATCTATTACAAGTATTGTGTTGTTCAAGTGAAACGAGAAATACTATGGAGATGCATATGGGCAACTTCTACTTTGTCTCATCTCTTAATGATGACCTGCTTTTTTAGTTCACTTTTTTTAATCTCTTAGTTTCTGTACAATTTCATAAATCCAATATTAAACTTGTGCATGTACGATTCTGTCTAATGGCCGTTCCGCACTTGTGCACCTGGGACATTTCCTGCAGTAAAAACTTTAGCTCACTTCCCATGTAGTATTGTACTCTGAAGATTGCCATTATTTAGCTCGGTTATGCTTCCGGATATCAGTATGGCTTTCTATTTACCACATTTTTCATTAGTGTTGCCGTTGTTTTATCTATCCTATTTACCACATTTTTCGTTCGTGTTGCCGTTGTTTTATCGGATAGATGGGCAGGATGGCATTGGATGGCGTGTGTGCACAGCAGACCATGCCAGCAATAAATCGTTGAAGTGCCTGTTCATATGACCCGCTAAAGCGTTCTAGCTGGCCAAACAACAACTGCCAGTCGTAATATCACCGGCCGCGGCAGAGCGCGCCTATTCATTAGTTATAACTAAAGTTGGCGCTAGCTTGGCTGGTTGCGCCCCAATGCAAGGAATGAAAAGCTCAGGTTGTGGGTTTGATACTTGGCGTGAGCAATATTTTTTTCCGGTCAAACCCTTTTATTATTTAAACTTAAAAGGTAGATAAATCTTAGCCATCAATCTTTATACTCAACACAAAATCAGCGGATATAAAGAGGTGACTTATGGAGAACTATGAAAGCGTCCATCCTTTAATATTAGGTATAGATATAGATATAAATATAGATATAGATATATATTTTGGTCTATTGCCTTGTCCTTATTTAAAAACATTTTTGCGGCCTCATCCTTATTTGATCACATGATGGTTGTGTGTATCCTGGGATGTAGAGGACAAAAGGTACATCATTCTTTCTTGAAAAGAAGAAAATCTCAAACATCAACCACTCACTCTTCAAACAAACACACACCATGAGCCGTAATATCAATTCTAAATGCACACACAAATTTCCCAGACCCAAATCAATGAAATAAATACTAAGAATAAATTAAGAATAACTGATGGCATTCAACAATGACTGCTTACCTAGCCGGCTAAGATGGAACACCACCGACCATGCCACCGGTGGTTACCAAGTTGTCATGACCGACAACCGAACCGACACCAGTAGCCGCACGGAGCTGCACTGTCACCCACGAGACGATGACATTGGTGAAGTTTGTTTGAAGAAATTACATGGAGGAGTATGTGCTTCGTGGAGTTGTTAGGTGCTATTAGTGATTTAGTTGTTAGATGACCGGTTCTTAAGCAGTTGAGTTCTACTGCTGCTTTGCCAACATTCAAGACATGTTTAGCTATGCTATATCTAACAACTATAACTGTAGACTTTGACTGGTGCACTGTCATAACATTGTTATTCACACAGTGTTACTTAATATTATTATGCATACAGTCATGAACTTGAATTTCAGGGAATGCATATCAGCAGGATCTTGTTATATTGCAATTAATTAGAACCAGAAGTGACATTGCTGTCCAAGATCACATTGGCGTGCCATGTATGACTTCATGGAAGAATTAGCTGTTGTGCACCAAGTAAAATGCAATCACAGTTTACCACTCTAATGTTCAGAGCAGGGGACACATTCTGAACCTTCAGATTCACTATCAATTACCGACTTATGCTTTGGCTTAGATTTTTGAGCCTCGCCGGTGGGTGAACTACATAAGTTCTAGAAAATTGATTCCTTGACATACTAGCGACACTGAAGTGTTTTCCTGCCGACGAACAACATCTGCGAAACAAAAACAGTTACTTCCGTGCCCCCTCACATCAATGAAGTTTTGGCTTATCAATGAACACTAAAATGTTCACGCATATTCTGGTGGCATGGAATTACAATGTTTATTTTGTTTCTACAACAATGAAGAGGCGGTATCAATTGTTCCAATATACATCTTTGCTGAAATAAAACATCTAATAAAGCAGAGCAATCTTAAAGAGAAATATGTCTTTTGCAGGACAAGAGCTCACCAACAGATGTGCGATAGAATTGCCTCTGCAAGTGACCCAGTTGATTCTAAATTTGTGTTGATGCTAGTGCATGGCAGGGAATTCGTTCGAGGTGTGGAACGATTGTGCATGCCACTTGGAAAGTCTTACATTATTAAGAGTGATAAGAAAGCATTGAGACATCAAGCTACACTCGAGACTTTTAAAGAACTGGTTGAAAACGATACTGTAATGAATCTCTGAACATTGTTTTACTTGCATATGAACCTTTTTAATTAGAAATATTAAAACGGTTGATAGCATCGCCAAGGTTGTTTGTCTTATTTATACAAAACTTCTATATTTCTTATAAGTTTTCGCTGTTATACCACAATTTTAACGAGTACTCATTTCCTATTACATAATTAGTATAATTTATAATATAATAATATTTGTAGTTGTTAATTGTAGCATTATTTGTATAGAGATATTATGTATTGAAACTACAATCGCATTATGCTAGTTTTGATTTGTGTTTTGTTAGAAAAAAGTGGTGTGGTGTTTCTATCCTGTTTCAAGATATCTACTCTTAACAAGATAGTGAAATCTAGTACCTTAAATATATTTTTAAATAGCACAAATCCTTTAATTAGTTTTATTTTTTGATAATAGCATGAACTGCATAGCGCATATGTATATATTTATGTGTGTGTGTATGTGTATGTGTATGTTCAGGTATATTATAATATTGTTAAATATCTTGGTAGAACTCTCTTAAGCATATCAAATATCTTAAGAGCGGCTTGCACTATATTATTAGGTAAGCACATTTATGGAATTTCTAGAGTATAAATTGAACCATTGGATGATTCCTTATCTAGCCTTTGCATATAAAATGTGCCTTCCAGGTAATAAGTTGACAAGGTATGCATGCCTCAGCTGAATATAACATCGCTAATAATGTAAGAGTTTTTATGGTATATTGTACTAATAATTTACGGTGTGGTATTAAAATGATTCAATGGTGGTGCGACTCTGAGTTATGCCAAGGACAATCTAATGAATATGTAGCAACTCCAACAGCTCCCTCAAAAAAACTTCCCAAAATGATTTTGCGGGATGACCGTAAAATTTAGGGGAAGTTATCCGAGAGAAACTTTTGTCAGTTTAGTAAACTTCTTCCACTAAATCCATTTTCATTTTATTTTTAATCAAACAAAAAATAGATAATGTCCTAGGATGCACCTGTCCATGACACATGTGATGACAGGCGATGTGGTTGCACCAGCGAGGGGCGGTGTGAGGCTGCGGGGCGGCCGGCGCGGTACGAGCACGAGACAACCACCGACGAGGGGCGGTGCGCGCAGCCACATGCGTGGCGCTAGGAACCTCACATTGGCGGGTTGGGCCGGACATCATGCGTCAACGACATTCTGACGGGGTGTGTAGTGAAGTTTCAGGCGGTTACTAGCCCGCCAATACTTCCCGTAAACCTATGGGAAGAAAGCGCCAATTTTACGGGATCCTCTAAACTTATAACTACTTTGCAGGTGATGGAGAGGCTTTTTTGCCTCAACTTCCCATAAACAATGATTATTTTAGAGATAGGGGATGTTGTAGGGTGGAACCCTATATGGAGATCTTTCACGAATTGGAGGGGAAGTCCCCAAGAACACAAAGAACACGAAGAACATAAGAGAGGGGAAACACTCAAATTGACTAGATACAATCACACATATGCTAGATTCAAGAACACACAAGAGGTCACAATGATCCAAGAACAACAAAGGAAAGATAAAAGGTACTAGTTCATCCCAATCCTATGAGGAAAGAGGTCTTGATGATCCTATGATGGGGATCCTTCCCAAGATGGGGGCTTGATATCCACTAGGGATCTTCTCCTAGGAGGTCTTGATCTCCTAGAGGAGTGGGTACAAGGAGCAAAGCTCTCTAATGTCTCTCATATACTTTGCTATCCCCTCTAATGAGCTAGGTGGGGGTACTTATAGTCTAGGGACGAAATAAGAGGGGGAGAGGGATACAAGGGCAAAAGCCCAAAAAGGCACGCAGGCCCTTGGAGTGGTCCGGGCATCCGGGGGTGTAAGGCCCGGGCACCCGGGGTGGACAAGGACGCGCCGGGTTGCGCCTGTAGGAGAGCCGGGCACCCGGGGGTCCAAGGCCCGGTCACCCGGGGCGGGAGATGGTGGCTGGGCGTGGAAGGCCAAGCACCCGGGGGTTGAGGGCCCGAGCACCCGGGGCGAGCAGGGCGTGACCCAGGGAGGGGCCGGGCACCCGGGGCCATTTGGTCGGGCACCCGGGCTGCCACAACCAGCGCCAGGCAAAGGGGGTCGGGCACCCGGGGTGGCCAGGGGCGTTCCCCAGCCGGCAGCCGGGCACCCGGGGCCATGGATGGCCGGGCACCCAGAGTGTCGAGGGCCTCCCCGTCCTCTTCTTCCTTCTTCTCCTTCCCGAGAGACTTCGTGCGTTCCGAGTCCTTCATACTCCTCTCTCTCCGTAGATGTTTGGGTCTCCCTCCTAGCTTCTTCATGGTCGTGTCCTTGGTACCTAAGAAGGCACAACGAATCCATTTGAGGTAGAACCCGACACTCATGTGAAACCGAATGAAGTTCGAAGAGGAAAGAATTAACCTCAGTTTCGACAGTGCGTGCACGTGCTCTTGTCATTGGTCCTCGAGGTGCTTGACGAGTTGTGTAGTAGAGTCCATAGGGATGCTCCGCATCAGTTGGAGTTGCTGTAGATACTCTTATTACAATAATCGCACTCGCAGACATATGTATCCATCATCCATGCCATGTGCGGCTAGCGGTCGCTCCCGGTCCTCCACTAGCTAGCAACACCAGTACAAAACGGGCCTTTAGTCCCGGTTCCAGAGGGCCTTTAGCCCCGGTTCTGGAACCGGGACTAAAGGGTCAAGACTAAAGCCCAAACCTTTAGTCCTGGTTTGCTTACGAACCGGGACTAAAGGAGCTCCACGTGGCCACTGTCTGGAGCTCCACCTTTAGTCCCGGTTGGTAGTTACTAACCGGGACTAAAAGATTTTTTTGAAATTATGTTTTTCTGAATTTTTATTTTAAATTTTCTGATTTTTTTATTTTAAATTTTCTGAACTATTTGAAAATTTAATCTCTAATCCCCCTCATCATTGCTCACTGCTCAATTATGAACCACTCATTCCAAATCATCTAACTTCCTGGCCGGTCAGCTATCCTCTCACTACTCCAGCCTGAGCACGCTTAACTTTCAAGTTCTATTCCCCCTAGTTTCCAAGTCTGCACTTGTTATTTTCCTGACAATACTAAGTTGTCAATCCTATTAAGCCTTAGAAGTTGAACTTGAGCATTAAACACCATTTGAGTTTGAAACTATTATTCAAAAAACAAAAATTATTTAGTAACAATAATATTTCTTGAATAAGTAGTTTGACCAAAAGTCAAAAGGATAAAAATAATTATTTAGTAACACTAATATTTCTTGAATAAGTAATCTGACCATAGTTTGACCAGATTTGACCATAGTTTGACTAAAAGTCAGAAAAATAAAAATAATTATTTATTACCACTAATATTTCTAGAATAAGTAGTTTGACCATAGTTTGACCACAGTTTGACCAGATTTGACCATAGTTTGACCAAAAGTCAAAAAAATAAAAATAATTATTTATTAACACTAATATTTCTTGAATAAGTAGTTTGACCATAGTTTGACCACAGTTTAACCAGATTTAAGTAAAAGCCAAAAAAACTGAAATTTGAGCATATTTTTTTTCTTTCAAAATTTGAGGATTCTAAAAATTTGCAAGCAGGCCTACAACTGTCAAAAATGGATGCGGATTTTCATGCTAATTTTTTTGATATATTATGCGTTTGTTTTCGACATCGTATGCAAAAGATATTGTCGTTTTACCTTTTCATAACATTTTTTTCCAAAACATACCCAAATTTAAGTTTTTTAATTTTCCTAACTAGTAGATGTAGTAACATAACTATATCTGAAAGGATTTTAATTTTTGATGTTTTTATTATTTTCTTTTGTTTTTTACAAAACTGAAAAGGCGATACACATAGAGTTTGAACCTTTAGTCCCGGTTTGAGACACGAACCGGGAATAAAGGGCATGGCGCCCTTTAGTCCCGGTTCCTGTCTCAAACTGGGACTACAGGTAACCTTTAGTCCCGGTTTGAGACAAGAACCGATACTAAAGGGCATCACACTTCTCAATCAGTTCGGTGCACTTCTCAACCAGGACGCCTGCCGGGTATGAGGCTGCGCAGCCACATGCCACCAATCCATTTTCAGTGTTGTACTGCTGCTTCAACCTTGCCCGGTCTAGCTGGCGTTGATGCCACCACGACGCCAGACAGCGCCACCTCCCTGCGCGAGTTCATCTTGCGCATCGGGCATCGATTCTCCACGGCGCCATGCCGCCGACATCCGCCGCCAGCAATGTGTAAGCTGGAGCACCAGTCCACCAAAAAAGCCTTCCACTGGTCCCTCGGTCCTGTACACCTCCATGAATGATGCCCCCAAGAGGGATACGACACCATAGCGCCGCCGTCATCTGATCTACTGATCTAGGGTTTCCCCCGGAGGTAGCATAGAGTGGCCTTGAACTTCTCCATGCGATGCCTTCAAAAAGGGAACGACACCAACAACGCCGTCACCGCCGGCCTTGGCAGCTAGCCGAAAGCAGGTGTTCACCCAAATCTATTTGAAGATCCTCCCTCCAGCATCTCGTGCACGGACTCCCGCCGTCTCTGCCGGGGACGTGGCAAAGGGATCCAGGCCGCCGCTGCCTGACCGGCCATGGCACCACCACGGTGCCTACAACCGGCGCCATCAGGCCCACCACGCTCGCCTGTAGATGCACACCAAAACCGCCGGCCCGCCCAAGCCCATCTGGGCAAGACCATATCGGCGATCTAGGCTGCCGCCACAGGGGCGACTCCGCCGCGGGGAGGTTGCGCCTCCGCTTACGCCGCCATCATGCATGTCGTAGGGACGCCGCCGGTCCTTGCCGCCGGATCTCCGCCGAACGATGCGCTGCCGCCGCCCGGAAAATTCGCCACCACCGCACGAGGGATAAGGCCCCGCCGCCGCCATCATAGGCCAGGGTTCGCCGGTGAGGCCTCATGCGGTGGCTGGAC